>NC_061092.1:31111401-31121401 GCF_015104395.2 Macrobrachium nipponense | reverse complement strand
TATAGAGTGTCTCATCTAGGGTATAGAATTGTCTCAGTCTAGGGTATAGGAGTGTCTCAGTTTAGGGTATAGGAGTTACTCAGTCTAGGGTATAGGAGTGTCTCATCTAGGTACGCAGTGTCTCAGTCTACGGTATAGGAGTGTCTCAGTTTAGGGCATAGTAGTGTCTCAGTCTAGGGCAGAGGAGAGTCTCATCTAGGGTACGCAGTGTGTCAGTCTAAGGTATAGGAGTGTCTCAGTTTAGTATAGGAGTTTAGGGTATAGTAGTCTCAGGGTACGTCAGTGTCTCATCTAGGGTACGCAGTGTCTCAGTCTACGGTATAGGAGTGTCTCAGTTTAGTATAGGAGTGCCTCAGTTTAGTATAGGAGTGTCTCAGTAAAGGGTATAGTAGTGTCTCAGTCTAGGGTATAGGAGAGTCTCAGTCGAGGGTATAGGAGTGTCTCATTTCGGGTACGCAGTGTCTCAGTCTACGGTATAGGAGTGTCTCAGTTTAGGGCATAGTAGTGTCTCAGTCTAGGGTATAGGAGAGTCTCAGTCTGAGGTATAGCAGTGTCTCAGTCTAGGGTATAGGAGTTACTCAGTCTAGGGTATAGGAGTTACTCAGTCTAGGGTATAGGAGTTACTCAGTCTAGGCATGCCGAGGAAGGATACCTGGAAGGCATGAATCATACAGGAGAGAGAGAGAGAGAGAGAGAGAGAGAGACCCCAGCCATACTCAGGGCAACTTTCCAAAAATGGAGCCTTTCGTAGTGTTTGCCTCCTTCATGAAGGAAGAGGACCAAGAAGAGTGAGAGAAATTTGGGAGAGGTGTGTTTTCTTTTTAGGGGTTTCTCTCATGATTTTTTTTTTTTCATCGTCATTTTTGTTATTGAATGATTTTTTTTTTTTTTTTTTTTTTTTTTTTTTTTTTTTTTTTTTTTTTTCTGACTGCCCCGCTACCGCTTGTTCTTGTGGGTTTCTAATTGGGGAAATTTTATTTCCACTTCGTTTTACAGCCTGAAAGTTGCGGCAGTGATTTTCCTCTCTCTCTCTCTCTCTCTCTCTCTCTCTCTCTCTCACATAAATATATAGATATACTGTATATGTATATATATATATATATATATATATATATATATATATATATATATATATATTACATATATATATATATATATATATATATATATATATATGTCTGTGAATAATCTATTATATAACAAAGGACTGTTAAATTTGAGCAAACAGGTTTTGTTAACCCCATTTAAATTTTATCAACCAGGAGAGAGACGTGTGTGTGAATTTGAAAATATTTGTCGAAACGGACGTTTATAGAGTATGCTCACACATGTTTCAAGACATGATTACATGTGTTTAAACCTATGCGTACATGATTAAGGAGTTCATTCACATGTATAAAAGGGTTAATTCTCGCACGTTGAAAGACATGCTTCACATGTATAAAAAGGGTTCATTCTCGCACGTTGAAAGACATGTTTCACACGTATTGAAGTCTACGTTCGCAAGCTTCTAAAGACTCAAGTTCATATATTTTTAAAGGCGAAATTCACTGGTATATAAAGGAGTCTTGTATTAACAGGCCACGTTCAGGTGCATTTCCAATACATGAATGGATCTTCATTCCTTTGTTCCTTTAACTCGATACTTTGGGATGTTTTCAACCAGCAAAGAAAAGGCTTATTCGAATATTTACACACTGAACAACGAGCCTGAGCGGGCTTTCGTAGGAAGGGAAAACGTTTGGTGTATTTTCCTGAGAAGATAATTCGAGGAAAATGCAATTAGGCTTATTTCTGGGAATATAAGACACATTCAAACGGATTTCGTGTTGAGAAAGTTTCGCATTTGTTTGCTGTAAGGAATGTGGCGTCTGAATATATTATATGTTATTTATTATAATATATATATATATTATATATATTATAATATATAGATATATATTATTATATTATATATTATATGTAAATATAATTAAAGAAAGGCGTGTTGTAGGAGGAAGTACATCTCAGGTGGTCTTTAAAATACATTATTGCAACGTTACAAACACAAGGTTTCATTTTCCAGCTATAAAGACAGAAAACAATAAAATTAACATTAAAAGTGCCTAAAATACAGATACAAAGACATTAATATTATAATAACAAGATGAAAACTGGATGTAGCAGAACCAACGGTATTTTAAGGACCACCTGAGATGTACTTCCTCCTAGAATAGTCTTCTATTGTTCGAGTTACTAGTAACCGTCATATCTTTAGAACGATTTATGATTATATATATATATATATATATATATATAATATAGTATATATATATATATATATATATATATATACTATTCTAGGAGGAAGTACATCTCAGGTGGTCCTTAAAATACCGTTGGTTCTGCTACATCCAGTTTTCATCTTGTTATTTATAATATATTATGTCTTGTATGTATTTTATATATATATCTATGTATATATATATATATATATATATATATATATATATATATATATATATATATATATATATATATATATTATAGTGTGTATGTATGTATGTATATATAAATTGTATACGTGTCTGTTGGAGTCATCCAGAAATAAAAAACAGTTATTTAGCATCTGAATTAAAAACCAACCTCCTGCTCCTCAGATGGATGTTCCCAGAGACACATCGATCTACCTGCTGAGAAATCAGTAGCCATTGTCTTGCTTTCCCAGGTATCACGTGGGTGGTAATATTGCTTGAGCGCCGACTAGACGTAATTGAACTTTTAAGTAATTCGTCGTCTGCTTTTTTCTTCAACTTTATTGTATAGTTAAGAATTTTTTCCACTATTCTTATAATTATCTTTCTCTCCAAGCCATCATCTCCTTCCCCATATCTTAATCAACCCCTCCACTAAATTCCCCCTTCCCTACAAACTTCTTCTCCTTCCCCAGGTCCACTTGCTTGTCATTCCTCCCCCACAACCCTTCCCCCTGCCCAATGTCCTATCACCCCCCTGCAAACCCTCCATTCCTTCACTTCCATCACCCCTCCAAAATTTCCCCTTCTCTCTTCTTCCTCAAATCTTATCACCCAACCACATATGCCACTTCCCCCCCCCCCCCCCCCACCACCACCACTTTTCTGCTTTCCCTACAAATCTCCCCTTCTCCCTTTCCCCATCATGTCCGTCATCCCCCTTCCCCGAAAGCTCGTCTAGCCTTTCCCCTCCCCCCATGAAGTAGCGCCCTCCCCCCGCTCCCCTCCCCTCCTGCATGTGTGGGTGTCTCTACCGTGATGAACATCCGGGCCTTTAATGGCTTTCTCGGACCGAGGCAAAATATATTTGTGCGTTATATGTCCCTTTAATGTTATGACGAGAATGAGTTACATACAGAGAGAGAGAGAGAGAGAGAAAGAGAGAGAGAGAGAGAGAGGGAGGGGGGGGGGGGTGGTGGGGGGGGCGCTTATTTTTCGAATGATGTGGGGAATGTCCATATTTCATTAAGGCAACGTTTCCGGAAATTGTGCAAAAGTGCAGAATATTTATTGTGACTTTTTTCTGTTTTTTTTTTTTCGTCTGTCTATCTGAATGTCTGAATGTATGTCTTGTGTGGATGTCATGGTACATGTTCTTCAAGTGTTTGTGTTGATCTGTTTGTTTGCGTTTTCATGTTGTATTGATTACCTTGTGTTTCCGGGCAGTTATTTTCATAAATATGTGTAACAGTTATATAGTCACTAATTGTCATAAGTTTTAGTGGGTTTATATAATATATATATATATATATATATATATATATATATTATATATTATATATATATATATATATATAATGTGTGTGTATGTTGTTTGTGTGTGTAATATAAATATATATATATATATATATATATATATATATATATATATATATATAATATATAGTATATATATTATATATATATATATATGATATTACACACACACACACACATATATATATATATTTAAATATGTATATATATAATATTAAACCCACTAAAACTTATACCAATTAATGTCTACTCTACTGTTACATATATTTATGAAAATAACTGCTCAAAAACACAAGATAAACAATAAACAATGTATATATATATATATTATATATATATATATTTATATATATATATATATATATATTATATATATATATATATATATATATAATATATATATATATATAGATATATATATATATATAATATATATACTATATATGGAAGGGTTCAATTACCAAACTAGTAATTACGTTAGGCTTTGCAAAACAGGCCATTTGAATTCCCCTCTGGAATTGGAATCGAAATTGCCTTCGCAAATAGGTGTGTTGAAATCGCAGTCTGTCTGCGATCTCTTGGACTTTCTCCCGCCGCTCTTTTTTGAGCTCTGCCGAGACGTTAATCAGCTGTAATCTGGCTAAGACAACTTGCTCAAGTTTTGAGAATGGAGCTCTGATTGCTCCCTTCTCTCTCTCTCTCTCTCTCTCTCTCTCTCTCTCTCTCTCTCTCTCTCTCTGTCCTTTAATTTTTTGCTTATAATCCTTTGAGATTTTTTTTTTATTTTTAATGTTAGATGCAACTAAGTAGCGTTCTCTCTCTTTTTTTTTCTCTCTCTCTCTCTTTTCTCTCTCTCTCTCTTCTTGTAATTCTTTACACTGTTCTTTCATTTTACGTTAACTTTACAAATGATTAGATTAATGGTTGAAAAAACTAAATTGAACTAAATACCCTCGTCATTCTCTCTCTCTCTCTCTCTCTCTCTCTCTCTCTCTCTCTCTCTCTCTCTCTCTCTCTCTCTCTCTCTCCTTTTATTTCATTATATTGTTAATTATCCCTGGGGTTAAATATTACATTAATTTTATAAATAATTATTACATTAATGCTAGAAACAACTAAATAGAACTAAATAGCCTCGTCATTCTCTCTCTCTCTCTCTCTCTCTCTCTCTCTCTCTCTCTCTCTCTCTCTCTCTCTCATATCATTAAAAAAGGTAATTATTTATATGCTCCCTGAGTAGTGCATTAGGCATCTCTTTGAATTTGGGGTTTTGTTCCTGACAATTAGTGTTGCTTTTTTCTGTTCATGTGCTCTATCATTTTCTGTTCCCATTTGAATTTCCACAATCTTTTTCTTTTCTTTTATGTTCCTTTTTAAATGATTAGTAAATACCGTCTTTTTATGAGCTCTACAGAATATAAGGTCGATGGACCCTGACTCTTGTATCAATGAACGGGAGACCAGTTTTCAAAAGGGGGACTTTTTTTTTTTTAGCTCAATCAATTCAACAATATTTGTTTGTCCTACACAAGAGGCCTGTGATAGCCTCTCTCTCTCTCTCTCTCTCTCTCTCTCTCTCATATTTCTTATATCATCCAAGAATCTTCACATTTTGCATCAGCGGTTTACAGGTATATGCGGTGATGTCATCGCCTAGAGACGTCATTTTTTTGCATCTTTCTGTGATGACGTCATCTCTAAGTCATCATCATCTTCACCATCTTTGTGCAATGATAACGTCATCACCAAGAGCTCTGCATCGTCGTTTGCGATGATGACGTCATCACCAAGAGCTCTTCACCGTCTGCATCGTCCTTTGCGATGACGTCATCGCTAGAGTCTCATACTTGACATCGTTGTTCTGCGATGACCAGGCGATGACGTCATCACCAAAAGTCTCTTACACCTTTTGAATCTTCGTTCTGCGATGACGTCATCGCCAAGAGTCTAAAGCTTTACATCGTCGTTTTTTTATGACATCGCCAAATCATCTTTTTTTTTCTTTCTTTCTTTTTTAATCATTGTTTTATCTTCGTTTTGCGATGACGTCATCTACAAGAGTCTTCTTTTCCTGCTTCGTCGTTGTGGGATGATGACGTCATCGCCAACAGTCTTCTTCACGCTTTTTGCGCCTTCGGCTTACGAGCTATGTGCGATGACGTCATCGCCATGCCATGTTTGTGGTGGCCAGTTGCTTATGCTGGACGAGGCGTTTAATTTGGTTAGGGAATATACGTTTCTATCTGGGCTCCAATTCTGGTCGCGCCGGCGTTGCGTCTTTGTTCTGCCTCGTCTTTTCAAGTTTGTCTGAGCGAGTGTGTCGTTTAATTTCCCTTTGTGTTGGTTTTCGCGTCGAAGCAGTTATATATACATACAATTGCTGGGGCGGCATTCAAGAATATAAATGCAGCGCTTGTAAGAAGATTGCTTAGTATTCATGTTTGTTATTTTCTTGTTTCTGTAACAGTTTTTCTAGGAACGCTGTTGATTCTGTAATCGTTATTTTCTCTTTGCTTTTTCGAGTATTTGATATCTAGTCGGTTTTCCTTACAAAACTGTCTGGTAGAAATTTAGCGAAAGGCCATGAGTTTTAGTTCCAATTGGGACAGTAACGTTATGTAGTTTCATGTAGGCCTAACTTAAATTCAGAATTATATTATTTTTGTGCCTGTCCAGTCAGAAGCAATGGGAATATTAAAGTCATTTCGTAATTATATAGTGTTTTAATAATTGTCATGAATGATCTTGTTTCAAGTGTGTGACAGTTAAATGTGGTTGTCGGTTCCCGTAGACCTTTCTTGCGCCATGCTCTGTGCAGAGCAATTATTCTTTGTCTCTTTAGTAAGGAGATGAGCAAGACTGTATTCCTCTAGTGATCAGGTTAGCTCATCGTTGCACCCATAATGATGCTAGGTGAACCTTACACCACTAATGAGCAGATGAGTCATGTTTTACTACCTACGAGGAGATTAGTTAACCTTAACTCCCTTACTGATTAACTCGAACTTGCCTCTCCAACTTAGCAGGTAAGTCCTACTTGACTCAGCTAGTGAAAAAGGCTGACTCAGCTTGGCTTAGCTTGACACAGCTATTGAGTAGGTTAACTCGCCTTTGCTCCTATAATCAGTAGTTCAGTTCAACCTTTCTCTGACTTCCATACAGAGTAGATTAGTAGATAAAGATTTTTTAGAAATTAATATCTAATGGAAATGATTTAATTGTTGTAATAGCTCAGTCCAACACCTCGAAGTTTTATTCTTCTAGAAGGGCCAGTTCGAGATTTTTGTCATTTTTTTATGTAAATGCAATATCCACATTTATCCATTTCATCTCTTCGTTTGGAAAACAATTTTCAAGAAAATTATCCTGCATTGTATTGTTTAGTCTCTCTTAACTTACCTTTTGTTGTTGTATCGCCAGTGGGATGCAAACCAATCAAGCATTCTATCTCTTCAAATTTAATTTGGTTTTTTACCCCTTGATAGAGGAGGTGCAGCGATTTTCATAATATTATTATGAGCTGAACTTCGCAAGTTTCACGGAGTTTTGAAAGTGAGGTACATTAAAAAGAAGTTAAGTGGTTATCACATGAAGGAATATCATTTCCCCTCCCCCCAAAAGAGTAGACATTTTGTTTGTGTTATTAATTTTATGTACATTTATACTTATATATATATATATATATGATATATATATATTATATGGTATGTAATTATAATTTATTTAATTTATTTATGTATATTTTATATGCATGCACACACACATATAACACACACACACACACACACACACACACACATATATAATATATATATATATATATATATATATATATATATATATATATATATATATATATATTTACACTGCGCGAAATATACATAACTTAGATTCAATTTCGCAAGCATTTCGAAGGAAATCACACACATATATATATATATATATATAGCGCGCGCGCACGCACACACACACACACACAATATATATATATATATATATATATATATCTATATATATGTGTGTGTGTGTGTGTGTGTGCGCGTGCGCGCGCGCTATATATACATATATATGTGTGTGATTTCCTTCGAAATGCTTGCGAAATTGAATCTAAGTTATGTATATTTCGCGCAGTGTACCTGGTTAAATTCGGATCTCGCGGGAAACCTTTTATATTTTGGGAGAATATTTGCACCGTAGCAATAGCTTTTGAGCGTCGGCTCAGCCCAAAAGCTCTGTGTGGTATAAAGTGCAGTGGTGGAGGAATCTGCAGTTTCTCTCTCTCTCTCTCTCTCTCTCTCCTCTTCTCCTCCTCTCCCTCTCTCTCGTCTCTCTCTCTCTCTCTCTCTCTCTCTCATCCTTCGTCTTCCCCTTCGACAGTGTTCTTCTGCATGAGGGCTTCCCCCAAAATATCATGAGGACCGAATATTCGCGCCCCTCGGCATGGAATTAAATGAAATTGTTTTTGTTGAGGATAAAAAAAAGGGAAGTAAAAGAGGAAGACTTCGTTCAGTGTGTTTTTATCATGTCTTTAGGTACAGTTCGTTATTTTGTGCGAGTACAAGGCTTCGTTCATGTGCTGAAATGTCAGTCAGTCAGTCAGTCAGCGGGCGACACGGTCTAGTGAACACGCGCCTCGCGCTGACATTCTGGTGGAAGATTATCATTAAGTTTCAGGGGGGTAATCACGGTGATTGCAGGGTTCTTTTCATTATGGTCATTTTAGCGTAAAACTAATACGGACGTTACGAAGGATTTTAACGGGGGCTTAAAAAAAAAATACCCGGAGTCATATTAGACGCATTGCAAGCTGGTCTTTGTTAGTGGGCCATGGCTATTTGGACGCGCACAAAAGCAGGTTTTAATGAGATGCAAGTCTCTCATTTTGACTACCCTGCAGTTTCATTAGATGCCCTAGGCTGCTCCGGAATTTTCAGGCCTTTATTCTATGTTCCCAGTCATGAACGTAGGGTTATATTTAATTCATTGTTTCCAGTCGTAAGTTCAGTCTTTAACACTTCACTCTACAGAGTTCTGACCCTTATACCCAGTCTTTAACGTTTGGCTCACTTTAAATTCATTGGTACCAGTCGGATGTTCAGTCTTGATCATTCCACTCTCGTTTTGTTCATTGTTCCCAGTCGTATGTTCAGTCTTGAACATTTCACTCCCGTTTAATTCAGTGTTCCCTGTCGTATGTTCAGTCATGAACATTCCACTCTCGTTTAATTCAATTCAGTGTTCCCTGTCATATGTTCAGACCTGAACATTCCACTTTTGGTTCAGTGTTCCCAGTTGTATGTTTAGTCTTGAACATTCCACTCTCGTTTTTGTTCATTGTTCCCAGTCGGATGTTCAGTCTTGAACATTCCACACTCGTTTAATTCAGTGTTCCCAGTCGTATGTTCAGACCTGAACATTCTACTCTCGTTTAATTCAGTGTTCCCAGTCGTATGTTTAGTCTTGAACATTCCTCTCTCGTTTAATTCAGTATTCCCAGTCGTATGTTCAGACCTGAACATTCCACTCTCGTTTAATTCAGTGTTCCCAGTCGTATGATCACTTTTGAACGTTTTATTTGCTTTGACTCTCGCATTTATTTTCGTTCGTTAACCATTCTCAGTGTTGACCTTTGACCCTCGTTCATATTGTTTGGAATCATCTTGTGCTCGTGTGATTCATTCTTATGACTTTCGTGTTAATCTTAGTCTTTTAACCAATGTCTTCCCTCCTTTTTTTATTGGTAGAATTTTTTCTTTCTTTCCAGGTTAACTGTTCAGGTCAGCAAACTAATTAACATCAAATATTTCGGAGAACTTAACTAATTTGGTATTTTATGTAGTATATATAGATAATAAATAAATAAATATTGCAGTAGAATTATTCTTTAATTAAGTTATAGAGTTCTCTGTCTTGTGGTGTGACAGAGTAGTGGTGGGGAGTCTGTTATCACGCAAGAACGAGTTAATTAACCAACTTGATTTTAATTGAGCTTTTTTTTCCTTTTTTTTTTAACCAAGTTGTATAGCTTTGGGTGTGGTCAGTACTAGTACCTGGGTGGGTTACCACTAGTAAATGCCCGATGTCGTTGCCTCCTGAACTCCCGTACCTATGACAGAAACATACGATGAATCCAGGAAGTCTGCTTGAATGAATAGCGGGTCACATTGAGGGTTTTAGATGTAACAGGCGAATGAGTATGTTTGTAATAATTTTTGTTTATAATCTCATAA
>NC_061092.1:31096401-31106401 GCF_015104395.2 Macrobrachium nipponense | reverse complement strand
GAAGTGACGTGAAAAGGCTGTACTTCAAATGTATATGAAATGTATTGACGTGAAATGGCTGTACTTCAAAGGTACATAAAATGAAGTTACATAAATGTTTGCACCTCAAATATATATAAAATGAAGTGACGTGAAATGGCTGCACCCGAAAGGCACATGAAATGAAGTGACGTAAAATGGCTGTACCTCTGAGGTACATAAAATTAAGTTACATAAATGTTTGCACCTCAGATATATATAAAACGAAGTGACGTGAATTGGCTGTACCTCAGAGGTACATGAAAAGGCATCAGACAACGATTCAACTTTGTCGAAACGAGCGACGTTTCGGCGGTTAAATAATCATTTCATTTGCATGAAATGAGAGTGGGCCTCTGATTAAACAACGGGCGGGCTAAACCTTAAATTAGGACGTTTCGTTACTTTACGATTCCATTAAAAGTGGAGTTAGAAACTAGCAATTACTGGTGGTAATCACAGGTGGTAATCGGAGGTGGTAATCACAGATGCAGACGTTAGATTAGATCGTTTCCTCCGCTGGAGGTGGCAAATTTGTTTAACAGCACACTTAGGGAATTACTTTTTTTTAGATTGAATGCTTACGTTAACTTTTAAATGCATGTAGATTGCAGTTGCAGAAGTGGTGATAGTGTACCCTCGCGTTATGTGAATTGGTCTGTGAATGTTGATATGGTTTGCTTCAAATATAATACACAGACAAATGTATGTTTATGTGTATGCATATGTATGAATATATACATATTTGTATATATATACTATATATGTGTGTTTGCGATTTTATGTACATGTATGTGTATATTTATATATATAAATATATAAATATATGATATACATATATATATATATTATATATATATTTATTTTATATATAATATAGAATCCTACTGATCACTATATATATATATAATATATATATATATATATATAATATATATATATATATAATATATATATATATATATATATATATTTGTGTAGAATTTCTTCATACACGCATTTACATACTTTCTATTTTATTAGTTGAGTATTTATTTAAAAGCATCTTCGCCGTATAGTTATCTGGCTTTGTTCCCTTGACGAAACTTAACTGGTCTTTCCTTCAGAAAGTTTACTTGAAGCAGGGATTCATGAGTTCCTTCAGCATTTATCAGTTTTCTTGTGGCAAAATATAAAAATAGTTTAATAAATATACCTCCAATGCTTTAGTCCCCTTGTCCATAAGGAATTATCCCGTGGTAAATAACGTCTTCTATGCAACAAGCTAAAATTCCTCTTTTTTTTTTTTTTTTTTTTTTTTGTTTTTTTTTTTTTTTTTTTTAAGGCGGAAGAATGCGGTATATTGGCCTCTCCCAAAATTCGGCCTCGGAAAATTAGAGGCGTCACTTGCAGGCATGCAAAGTGGGGTGCATCAGCATTTATAAAACTGGGCTGTTTTCAGAACCTTGTGGAAAAATTATAGTTCGAATTTTGCCATTTTTGTTTATGACTGAAAGTTCTAGAACGCTGCTAAGCATGCAACAACTCTTCAACCATATTATTGTGAAACAATTACCCCTTCCTCCACGTTCCAAAAATGATATAAGTTCAATACAAAAAAATTTATTAAACCGCGTCACAGGTAAACGAATCCAGGTAAAGTTTCACCCTCGCAGGAGATAAAGCAGTAATCACTGACAACGTAGCTTTTGACAACTCTCGTGTTTTTGGCACTTGGGAAACCTCAGTGTTTTGGGTACCGAAGACGATTGTCAGCTTAACAGTCCCGTGGCAGATGATTGACAGCGAAGCTGTCTTCATTCCTCAGAAATGCTCGAAGGGATGAAGGTTGTAATTTTACAATACCTTGGCGGATTTAACGAAAGACGATCTCTGTTCCACAATAATACATCAGATAGACTGGGCGATGATTAGTAATTTTACAATACCTTAGCGGATTTAACGAAAGACAATATTACACCAGATGGTAAGTTTACAATACCATAAGTGGTGGAACAGAAAACGATAGCTACGGTACAGTACCACAACAGGTGGAACGGGAGACAGTGGCACTCTCACAATACCACAACAGGTGGAATAGGAGACAATAGCACCTTCACAAAAATAGAACAGATTGAAAGGAAGAGAGAGAGAGAGAGAGAGAGAGAGAGAGAGAGAGCGACAATTTTACCATAACAAGGCCACTCGCTGGAACGGAAGACAATGGAAGGGAAGAAGAAGGTCTAGGAGATCTATTCAATTGCGGGATAAGGAAAGATGCCTAATTTCCCCAAGAATAATTTTTTTACGTTTTTTGAATAAAGACTTCAGTGCTGAGAGAACAAAAGGGAAGAAACGGCGCATCGTTCTTTTTAACGAGGTGGTAAGGTCAGAAGGTCGCTGAGGCGGCTACGTAGTCTTTGTGTGTGTGTGTGTGTATGTATGCTTATATATATATATATATATATATATATATATATATATATATATATATATTGTTTGTGTAAATAAATAAATAATATTTTTATATACACACACACGCATATGAGTAAGCCAATGGCCCTTCTAGCTTGCTCCTAAAGATGATAGTATATGTATGTGTATAGTATATATATATATATATATATATATATATATATATATATATATATATATATATATATATATTAAGCATTAAGCTACCAATGTCCTTTAATATCCAATTCACTCCACCTCGGAATTAATATATTTTCATATATGTTAACCGAAGGGGAATTTCTTAGTTGACAATAATTCCGTCCTCTCGTGGATTCGAACCAACGGACAGAGGAGAACTAATAAGATACACTCGGATTTAATTATTATCCATTATGTGTACTCACTGTACTTGGTGTTTGCTTTTATAGTCGTGAAATATAAGTATATTATTAAAGAAGGGAAATGTTTCCTGGACTTCTTGGGAAAAGCGAACTCAAGTTTTTTCGTGTACTAGGTGCGCGAAAAATCGAAAGTTGCTTTCAGGCTTTTCTTGAAATATTTAATACCGCCGATAATTGTCACGAAATAATCGCATTTTTCCTTTGTGCCATTTCATCGCATTAATCTTTCACGACAATCCTCTTTCCATCCTCCTTTCTTAGCACCTCCTCCTCCTCTCCTCCTTCTCCTCTTCCTCCTCCTCCCTCCTCCTCCTCCTCCTCCTCGTAGGAACTTTGATTAAAGTAGAGATGATAAAACAATCATGAGGTGAGGACCAATTTAACTTTGGTTCCAAGCTTAATTACCTTGTAATGGACCTGCGGCAGCCCCTCCCAAACAACCCACCTTCCTTTCTCCCCTCCTCCCCTCTCCTCTTCCCCTCCCACCCCTGCCCCCTCCCCACCATCACTATCTCATGCTCCCGCTTGTAACAGTGTAATTATTTTTTCCCTGGGTCACTCTAACAATTACAGATTCTGCTGCATTGCAATGGGGGAGGGCAAACTGTCGACATTTTTGTATTTGTTTTTGTTATGAATGTTGTTGACGTTTTTTTTTTAAAATGGATAACTAACTTCTACTTGGTTTTTTTTTTTTTATTTTGTGTGTTTGTATGTGCGTACACCACCCACTTGCTAACAAATTACTATTACTATCACTATCACTCACTACTTTCACTATCACTGCTATTGCTGTAGCTATTTAAAGGTGATTATAGTTATAAACAGTTTCGTTGGCTGTCGGGATAATGTGCGCTCATACAATTACCTCATTATTATGCTAGTCGTGCCTGCTTGCAAGTACTGCGTGTGCAAGCAATCAGCTTTTTGTTCGTCGGTTATAAGATTATTATTTTGCATTAGAACCTTTTTTTTGTTATTTTCTTTAATCACCATCCACGTCCTCAGTAACCTAGAAATTGTGACGCCAGTTCTAGTTGCCATAAATCAATCAATCAATCTTAAATACCATCCCGTACGATTTAAGATTAAACCTTAGTATTTACCAAAGGTCGTGCCTTTATTTCCATTGCAACTGCTTTAAAATGTTGATAATGCGATTTAATTATTCCTTTTTGTTTCTTTGTGCTCTTTCCCCTTCTTCCCTTATTCCTTTTCCATTAAAATTATCAACTAGTTATAATCTCCAGGCAATTGGTGTGACAGTCGAGGAGATTAAATGAAAACATGTGTCACATCTTCGAAGTTGTCATACATAATACATTGGCATACTGATCCTGATGAGAGAGAGAGAGAGAGAGAGAGAGAGAGAGAGAGAGAGAGAGAGAGAGAGAGAGTTAATGCTGTTTGCCAGAATGTTTGTAACATGAAGAGAGAGAGAGAGAGAGAAAGAGAGAAATAGGATACAGTTGCATTCGTATGTATGTCTGTATGCCCGTATGTTGGTATCATACAGAAAGAGAGAGAGAGAGAGGGGGGAAGAGAGGAGAGAGGAGAGAGATTTGATATTAATTGCTATGTAGTTTTAATGTATGGCCAGTTTATTTGGTTGTAACATACAGAGAGCGAGAGAGAGAGAGAGAGAGAGTGAGAGAGAGAGCGAGAGCGAGAGAGAGAGAGATTGTCAGTACAGTAGCTTTCGTGTGGCTGTGCCTGTTTGTAATATAAAGAGATGAGAAGAGAGAGAGAGAGAGAGAGAGAGAGAGAGAGAGAGAGAGAGAGAGAAATTATTTGTTCATGCATGTTTGTTGAGTGGGTAACAGGTCTCGGTATAATGCAGGGTGTATTTGTATGTGTATGTATTTGGAGGTAGTTCTATAACTACTCTACATCTATCTGCAGTGAACGTAAATTGGTCACATTTTGCAGATAAGAAGCAACTTTTGCTATGCAGCGCTCTCTCTCTCTCTCTCTCTCTCTCTCTCTCTCTCTCTCTCTCTCTCTCTCTCGGACATGCCTTCATACAGACCTAACGTACTGGAGCTATTGTATTAACAGTCTCTCTCTCTCTCTCTCTCTCTCTCTCTCTCTCTCTCTCTCTCTCTCTCAAGGCGTTATGTATATGTATGCGAGTATATATACGTAAAAGCAACTGTTTTATTCTAAGCACTTGGACCTTCACGTGTGTTGTTTTCCGAGAAGTTGGTTGTATACAAAAGGTCACCAAGGTAATAAGAATTCTAGTTTTAATAGTGAGAATTTACTTTCTGCTCTTGAATTTTACTCAGCTGTTCAGCTTCTTTAACTTTAAACTGGCTCCATTTTTCAATCCAGTATTAAGATCAAAACCCTCTGGTGACGCCTTCGAGTCTTCGAATATGACGCAATAATTTTTTTTTTTTTTTTTTTGCAATGATTTGCTGATTATGAGCTGAAGTGCAAGACAATGAGCTGATGATGGTGATGGTGTACATGGTTTTCAGTCATGATTCAGTGTTGCTGGGAAATGCTCAAGTGATTGTTAATGACGCAGTAATTTCTTTGAATTAACTTTGCAGTGAATTGGTGATTGTGATACCGAGTGGAAGATAATGAGCAGATAATGGTGATGCTGTATACGATTTGCCGGCATGATGCAAATCTGCGGTAAAATGTGATGTGATTATTAATAACCAATCCCTTCTTTGAATTGATTTACAATGATTTAGTGATTTTGAACTCAGTGCAAGATAATGAGTAGATGATGGTGACGGTGTATACCATTTACAATCTTAATGCAAATGTGATAGTAATTGTTTTGGTGTTCGTCATTGTTGACCCTGACAATGAAAAGGGTTGCTTGTTAGTATGACGACGGCCTTGACGACCGTGGTTTATGTGACGCCAGGTTACAGTTTTAAGATTATTAATCAGTTAATTCATTAGTTGTTAGAATTGAAATTCAGGCTTAAATCTTGAATAAGCAAAATTAACCAAAACAATTAGTTAATAAATTTTAAGGGGAAACTTTTTTCTTGTTTTTATCCTGGCATTACCATTTTAATTTATCCTTGCGGAGATGTCTGTCATGTTCCAAGTCGAAAGCTTTCCTTTCCCTTGTTTTTTTTTTTTATTTTTTGTTCGTCCTTCGTTTTTCCAGAATGGAAATAGTTTCCCTACCCCCCACGTCATGGGGGGGAGGGAGGGAGGGGAAGGAAGAGCGACAGAAATAAGGAAAAGGAGGAAGGAATAGACATGTTTTATGGCTTATAAGGGAAGGGGGCGTCGGCATCCCTATAGAACACGAGAGGGGTTTTGCGAGGGGGGTTTATAGGGTGGGGTTTTGGAAGTGGGGGAAGGGGTGTGGGGGTGGGGGGAAAGGTGGCTATACTGAACTTAGGAGAGATGACGCAGCGTCAGCAGTGCTCGACAGCCCCCACGTAGGAGAGGAGCCAATGAAATAACCCATAAAAGTCGATTGGATGTGTAGTCGGTCACTTGAGGTTCCACGTGTGGGGTTGGGGGGTGGATGTGGATTTGGTGGGAAAGGGGAGGAAGGGGGATTGGGGACCGCTAGGCAGGGGCCTTATAGAATAAGCGACTGATTCCTCGATGAGAGAGAGAGAGAGAGAGAGAGAGAGAGAGAGAGAGAGATGTGAATTGACGAACTGCTTGTAACCGTGTATATACGTTTTTACGTAAGGTATTGTGCACTAACTTATTTTTTCATCTCTGTAGTTTCAGGAGAATTGAAAGTCGTCTGTAATCATGATTTATTTATATATTAATTTATTTTTCCAGTTATTCCTGACTATTTTTCATGATAATACTATTAATAACTCATTATTCGTAGACTAGAGAAACATTCCTGGCTATCCGAAGTATTTCATAATTCCTGATGAAGGATTATTGGTGACTTTGGAATGTATACAATTATAAATAAACATATAGAAAATATATATACGTATATATATATATATATTATATAGATATATATATATATTATATATATATATATATATTGTTTTTTTAACTTGTTTTTTTTTTGTGATGTTTCAACACTTTTTTTGGTATGCGTTGCGTTCATTACCAAACTTGTTAGGTCCAAGGCTTGTAGTAGTAAGCATATACTAAAGGTCTCTCTCTCTCTCTCTCTCTCTCTCTCTCTCCTCTTCTTTTACCTTCACTGTTAATGGCATTGCAATACAGAATTCAGGCCAAGGCCAAGCGGTGGGACATATGAGGTCATTCAGCACTGAAGGTAGGAAGTGAAAGTAGAAAAGTTTTAAAGGTGCGACAGGAGGAAAAACTCTCAGTTGTGCTATGAACCAATTGTCAGGAGAGGGTTGAGGAAAGTAAGGTGGAAGGCAAAGAATATGAATGGAGGTACAGTAACGTCAGTAAAAGGAGCCAAGGGACGTTGTAAAGATCCTGAAGTAATGCTTATAGTGCACCTCGTGAAGTGCGCTTATGGCAATAACACCTTACGAAGCTATTGAAGGTATTGGTGTACTAGTTGTATAATTATAATAATAGCGCAGTACAAGTGTTTCCATAGAGATGATAGAAATAACAGGAGGGGAAAAATAGGGAGTAGATGTTAATATGGGAGTAGCTGTTAGTTTCAAAGCCTAAGACTCATCTCCTTCGCTGTTTAATAACATCCAAGCCGGGTGAAATGCGTTTACAGGGGATAGTAAACTCGCGTCTTAATCATCACCTCAGACATCTGGAAGCGCCGGATAAGGTACCAATGGCCAATTCATTCTCCAGTTATGCATCGGGACCTTGTGGGGGGTGGCAAGGGGGTGGCGGGAAGGGGGAGGGGGAGAGGGATGTTCCTTCCCCTCGTCCCCCATTCACATAGACCCTTTGTATAGATAGAGGAGAACAGTAGCTTGTTAACGGTAGAACAGGAATGTCTTCGAACGTTCTGTTTAGTCTTGCCTTCTGATTGCTACGACATTAAACTGACCACGGTATATCACCCCCCTTCCCCCTCTCCCCCACCCCATATCCACCCTCTCCCCTACCCATCCTATATCCCCGACCCCTCTCTCTCTCCCCACCCTTGAGCCCCATCCCATCCCCGATCCCAAGCCCCCCCTTCCCCCACCATCATATCTCCCTTTCCCACCCAATCCCAACCCTGACCCCAACCCCCTCCCCCCCATTCCATCCCCCTCCATCCCCAAGCACCACCCCCCTTCCACAGCCCCCCCCCCCCCATTCTTCCAACCTCTGTGCGATCTGCTTGTCATGTTTTGTTTGCTCAGCATAACGACGACCCAATCAACTTATTTGGTTACACTTACCGTGATGGATTCAATGACACGACATCCGAATCGTTTCACGGGTCGGTCGTAATAGATGTAATATGCAGCGGAATGGTATTGCTTATATTGCTTGCCCTTGCGTTGCTTGATACCATTGCTTTAGCTCAGTGTCAGGTAATGACGCCGTTATGGGCGTCGTTGATACCCCTTGTATAACACGCCAATTGGAGGCGAGTTGGCCCAAGATGGTTGTTGTATCACTTCGTAAGGTAGGAAGAATTTATATTTTATATAAATATATATATATTGTATATATATATATATATATATATATATATATATATATATATATATATATAGAGAGAGAGAGAGAGAGAGAGAGAGAGAGAGAGAGAGAGAGAGAGAGAGAGATTTAATTCTAGGGCTTTAATACTGAAACACATCTGTTCCTTACTGTTATGTTTGCTTTTGTTATTATCCCATTTTGGATTTGAAGGGTCCCAAGAAAGCAATGATTGAAAAGATATATATATATATATATATATATATATATATATATATCATATATATATATAATATATATATATATTTTATATATCTATTGATTATTTATACTGTCTATTGATTATTTATACATACCTTATGTTTAGACATCGTAAAACAGAAGCATCTTGGTAAAAAGAGAGAGAGAGAGAGAGAGAGGAGAGAGAGAGCGAGAAGAGAGAGAGAGAGAGAGAGAGAGAGAGAGAGAAACGAGACAGTGCCTCCCTATAAATTCATTCTTTAAAATGCTGAACCAAGAATTAAACCCTGCTTTAAAAGAAAGGCTTTCGCGACTCCATAGCTGTCATATGATGTAAATGAATCTCTCTCTCTCTCTCTCTCTCTATCTCTCTCGTCTTCTTCTCTCTCTCTCTCTCTCAGTATCTTGCTTAGTGATGATGAGAATTTTATATGGGAAATCGTGAATTGTGTCCGAGGAAAAATAAAAGAAATAAGACAATTTCCTTAGAGGAAGAACAGACAGCAAATAATAATAATAATAATTAATAATAACTAATAATAATAATAATAATAATAAAATAATCTGAATAAAATTGTAAATGCAAATTCAGATACTAATATTGCTTTCATTTCTGTTTGCATCCAAGAGTATCCATGAAGATCCTGCCACCTGCCATCCTGCCGCATAACTGCATTTTGTATATAAATTCGTTAAGACGGAATGGGTTAGATTCTAGGTAATATGATTTACAAAGTACAAACTTCCAAAGACAAACAGTCTTTTGTACAGTTATCGAAGCAATGCAACCGTCTCTTCTTATTGAAGCCTAATAATACGAGCAGTAGATATATGATAATATATATATATATATATATATATATATATATATATATATATACATACACATACATACATACATACATACATACGAATATATTTGAATATTTATATAGTATCTTGTATTTATGTAATAAAACTATATATGTATATAAATATATATATATATATATATAGTATATACTTATATTATATATATATATATATATATATATATATATATATATATATACCTATATACTATATATTTATATTTATATAGATGTACACATATGCATATACATACACATATACACGCAAATATACCTTTAAATCTTCTTTTATCGCTTGCGAGGAGGAAGTCAAGCATGACATCCCGCGGCGAATTTAAACTATGATTAAAAACTGCCGATCGTCGAGGAGGAGGAGGAGGAGGAGGAGGAGGAGGAGGAAAGCCAATTCTTCGGGATTGGCACAGAGAGAGAGAGAGAGAGAGGGAGAGAGAGTGAGAGAGAGCGTCTATTCCATCCCGGGCAATGCAATATCCATAAATTGTATTCAAGCCTTTT
>NC_061092.1:31076401-31093901 GCF_015104395.2 Macrobrachium nipponense | reverse complement strand
GTTTGTGGGTAATTCTTCCTCTTCATTCATCTGTGTTTTTGTCTCTCGCCCCCAGGTAAGATGAGCGAGCGAGCGAGTGAGGGGGAGGACTGTTGCAATCCCATCACGGTGAGTAAACAGTGATCCTATCCCATCCTGATTACCGTCTCTCTCTCTCTCTCTCTCTCTCTCTCTCTCTCTCTCCTCTCTCTCTCTCTCTCTCTCATTCCGTAAACTGTGCAGGAAATGTATTTTTAAAAACTGGCATTTGGTCTATGCTAAAATTGTTTATGTACATATATATATTATATATATAAAACGGTATTTTAACATTTTATTTCTCTCTCTCTCTCTCTCTCTCTCTCTCTCACTTTTCAAAAGCAGTCATTTTATCAGTGTACAGAAACACACACGCACATGTATGTATGTGTATATATATATATATGATATATATATATATATATATATGTATTTATTTACTTATTTCTCTCTCTCTCTCTCTCTCTCTCTCTCTCTCTCTCCTCTCTCTCTCTCAAACTTAGACTGGAACCTATTTTCTAAGCAGTAATTTGATTAACGTATATAGATAAATATATAAAAATATATATATACACTACGCATATATATATATATATATATATATATATATATATATATATATATAGGTATATATATACGGTACTGTAACACTGTCCCTTCTCTCTCTCTCTCTCTCTCTCTCTCTCTCTCTCTCTCTCTCTCTCTCTCTCTCTGGGAATGTCCGTCAAGTGGACTATTTCGAAAGGGGGTAACTTACGAAGCGGAGGCAGGCCAGGTATCAAAGGCTACACTTTGATGATTCTGTAATCAAATTGGCTCCGCCTCCCCTCAGAGGGTTAAAACAGGTCGGAGTCAGATATCCTTCTCGGGTCCTTTCCTCCTTCCCTCCCTTACTCCCTCCCTTCCTCCCTTCCTTCCCTCTGGCTCTCTCCCTACCTCCGTCTCTCCCCCACTTTCTCCTCCATTATTCTTCCCCTCTTCTTCCTTCCTCCATCTCTCACAACTTTTGCTCCATTAATCGTCCTCCCGCCTCTCCCCCATCCTTCTCCTCACACCTTACTCACTCTCTCCCCTCTCTCCATCCATCTCTCCCTCCCACTTTCTCTTCCATTATTTTTCCTCTCTTTTCCTTCCTCCCTCCATCTCTCCCTCACATTTTCTCCTTCATTATTCTTTCTCTCTCCACCATCCTTTCTTCCTTCCTTCCTCCCTCTCTTTTCCTCCCTCCATCTCTCCCTCCTCCGTTGTTCTTCCTCCTTCGATCTTTCACTCCTTAGTGCCTCCTCCTTCTCTTTTCCTCCCTCCATCTCTCATCCTTCCTCCCTCCATCTCTCCCTCCCTCTCACTCCTCCATTGTTCTTCCTCCCTCCCTCCCTCTTTCCGTCCCACTCTCTCCATTATTCTTCTTCTCCCGCCTTCATCCTTTCCTCCTTTCTGTTATATATGAAAGACATTTTTCACTCCTTCTCTCCTCCGTTCTGTTGTATATGAAAGACATTGTGATCGTCTGATCTTAATACACACATGTTTTTAAATCACGATTCATTTATCCTCCTCCATCTCTCTCTCCCTCCCACTGTCTCCCTCAATATTTTCTCCCTTCCACTCTCTCCCTCAATATTTTCTCCCTCCCTCCTGTCCTCCCTCCAGTAGACACCTGCTTAGGCATCCAATGCAGTGTCAAGGAACGTTTGTTTCATCAGGTTCATCACTCGCCTGAAGATATTAGAGGAGTGGTTTTTAGGAGGTTTTCTGTTTTTTTTTTTTTTTTTTTTTTTTTTCTAAGAGGATTTAGAATTTACGCAAAATTAATGGCCAGAGTTGTTCGAAAATCTTGATGGTGTACCTTAGTTTACGAATTATTTTTTAAGTTTTTTTTTTAATTTTCTCATTTAGTTCTTTTTGTGGAAAATTCTCTTACAAGTTCAAGGCGTATTTTAGGTTTTGCCTATATGAGAGTCAGTGGTTAGTTTTACAAATTTCTCTCTCTCTCTCTCTCTCTCTCTCTCTCTCTCTCACTCTCTCTCTCTCTCTCTCACACACACACACACACAGTCAACAGTTACTGAGCCTTTGAATAATTTATATTTATCGTTTAGACCTTACAACAAGATTATATAATATATATATATATATATATATATATATATATATATATATATATATTTATATATATATGTGTGTGTGTATTATGTATATGTGTGTATAATGTATATATGTATGCGCACGGATACATCACGACACGTAATTGGCTATTCTTCTTTAATCAATTCTGTCACGCCTAGAACATTTTGTTTTCATACCCGTATATTCTATGCTTAAACTTTTCAGCCTTGAAGGTAAATGTCATAACGGAGAACGTGACGCATCACTTCTTGATGATGTAATATTCAAACGTCCCCATTTCCTGATTGTTTAGAAATATTGAACTTCATTTCTGTCCCTGACATTTCGAGTTAATTATATAGCGTTTAGGTACACAAACACACACACACACACACACACACACTCACTCATCATTATTTCTTCGAACATTGATTGCCGTAATGCCACTTCCTGGTTTTTAATGGAATGGCTCTTGTTTGACATATTAAGTTCTCGTGGCATTTGTGGGTCTCCGTGTGTGGATCCTCTCTCTCGTTCGTGTGACTTCCGTATGTTCTGTTTCACATGTCTGAAACTATGATTTTGGTTAATGAGAAATAAGTAGGTACAAATTTATATGATTTTATCGCTTTTTAACCTAAGCAGCTTACTGCCTAAAGGATCTTTGGGCTTATTAAACGTTTTATGGTTTAAGTTTTTAAACCATCTATATGTTCTACGTGTACTAGACTATAGTTTTTGCTAGTGAGATACAAGTAGGTACAAACTTATGTAATTTTATCACTTTTCAACCTAAGCAGGCTACGTCCTAAAGGTTCTCGGGGCTTAAACGTCAAATGGTTTTAAGTTATTAAACCGTTTATACTCTCTGGTAAAGTGGTTCAGCCCAGCTTCATTGAGAGATGAAACAGCAATGGACCTGTCATTCGTTAATCCCATATAGTGGTCTAAAACTATGATTTTAAAAAGTTTTCAAGCCGTCTTTGCTGTCTGTAAAATATATCAAGCCCAGTCTCATAGTCAGATGAAATAGCAATGGACCTGTCATCCGTTAATTCCAAAAAAATTCCCCCAGGTCTTACACGTCACTCATCATCCACCAAAGGTCAACAATTTTATAAAAATTTTGTGAACATCCACGGTAGCCGCTTACCACTCGTCGATTGTTTCTCTCCGTAGTGTTTACTTCCGCCGTGGTACGTACGTTGACGAACCATAGTGGTCTGGTCAGGCATAATTCTACATTTGGTGTTGTTATTAGCCAATTCTCGTATCTACTGTGTTTTTGTTTTAGATTTATGAGATAATATAAGTGATTGAGATATTAAGGCTTAAAATGTACATTTAATATTCACCACTTTAGTACATTTGGACGTGGGAATGGGGCGGCACTTTCAAGCCCCGTCCCGGGCGCCACTAATGCTATAGTAGATTCACATCACCGGTGCATCTGATGTCTAGGCCAGTCCCTTACAACGCTCCTGATTGGCTGTTGATAAGGCAATCACGGGACAGGAAACTCTCAGTCTCTCTTAAGAGTTCACATGGGCAGGATGTATGTTCCACCTCTCCTGAGGGATGCGTCTTTCAAAAGCATCCCTCAGGAGGGGTGGAACACACTTCCTGCCTATATGAACTCTCGAGAGAGAGACTGAGAGTTTCCAGCCCCGTCATTGGCTTATCAACAGCCAATCAGGAGCGTCGTAAGGGACTGGCCTAGACATCAAATGCACGGCTGATGTGAATCTACTATAGCATTAGTGGCGCCCGGGACGGGCCCTGAAAGTGCCGCCCCATTCCCACGTTCAAATGTACTAAAGTGGTGAATATTAAATGTACATTTTAAGCCTTAATATCTCAATCACTTATATTATCTCATAAATCTAAAACAAAAACACAGTAGATACGAGCTTTGTGAGAAGAGAATTGGCTAATAACAACACCAAATATAGAATTATGCCTGACCAGACCTGCTCAAAAGATTTCACAGTGCCGCGCAGGGAGGACCATCCCCCCCTCCCCCCTTTTGTTACGCCACTGTTTAAAACATGAAAGAACGGGAGTCCTCGTGCGTTCTCGTGCCCTATGGCAGCAACGATCTCATGTGTTGAAATCCCATATAATTTCTTTTTTCTTTGTACTTGCTGGAACTCCTGACATTTGTGGGGTAATTTTTAAGTTTTGAAAAGGTAAGTAACCGATAAATGGCAGTTGAATAAACTTGCATGACTTTGCTCTTTGTTCCGAGGTGGGCTTGCAACGATGACTAGAGGATGTGTGAAGAGTAGGAATAAAAATAACTGTATACCATTTTTCAAAGAGCATGGCTAAAGAAGTAAAATAATAAACCATCTGGATTAAACTATTAGATAGTCTGCAAACAAAGATTTACCATATTTATAAGACTAATTGAGGTAATGCTAGCATCCCCTGCAGCAGTCTTATATATATATATCTATATATATATATATATATATATATATATATAGAATATTTATATATATATATATATATATATATATATATATATATTATTATATATAGTATATATATTTTTTTCAGTTTTCATCACTTAATCTCCTGGCATAATCTATATATATATATATATATATATATATATATATATATATATATTATATATATATCATATATATATATTTATTTCAGTTTTCATCACTTAATCTCCTGGCATTTTCGTTAAGTCTTATTCTTCACTTAATTATCATTCTTTATTTTGATTCGTTTACCTTACCCCCTCTTTCATAGATCAAGACCAGTGCTCGGAACAGATGAGGAAATATTGGCTGTTTTACTGACTTTTGCATTGCTCTCTGCACCCGTCTTCCATTTTGATACTCTGAAGTAGGTGAAATGAGGTATTTCAACCAGGTCGTCTTTCATATGGGAAGTCTTACAATAATTACTTTTAGCACAGCTTTTTTGAAAGGTAATGAATGGAAATAAAATATTATTCTGACAAGTTAAATTCAATTCAACTAATTCAACCAACAGATGGTTAATTTCATGAAGGCGGCCATCTTTGAAATATAGCAACCATTTTGAATTTTAGGGGGATAGCACATTGACAGTTTCTTTCATTATTTTATTAATTATATTTATAATTTATGATTGTCTGCAATTAAAAAAAATGTAAACTATTAACAGAGACCTTTAAGGGTCACAAGATTAGCGAATGGGTCTGCTCCACACTTTTTTCCCTCATGATTAAAGAAAACAACTTTTATTTTCATTATTTCTAAGTTGAACTATTGCCTCCATCACAGATAGATGGTTGACGGGTTTAATTCTATCCCACGAAGGATGATATTTCTCTCTCTCTCTCTCTCTCTCTCTCTCTCTCTCTCTCTCTATTAGGAGCTTTAACCTTGGAACTTGCAAATGCTGGGCTGTATATTAATCTAAGAATAATTAAAATCCCCTTCCGACCTCGAGTAGGGCTCTCTCTCTCTCTCTCTCTCTCTCTCTCTCTCTCTCTCTCTCTCTCTCATAACACAATACATGCTGTTATTGTACTTGATGGTTTATTTGTCTCATTGCGTGTAAACTTTAACTTTATTTTTTTTCGTTATCATTATTATTATTATTATTATTATTATTATTATTATTATTATTATTACTGTTGTTGAAAACAAGAAAACAAGAAAATAAAGCCCCTCTCTCCATAATGGCATATATGGCACTGCTACTGCATATTATTATTATTATTATTATTATTATTATTATTATTATTGTTGTTGTTGTTGTGTTGTTGTTGTTGTTGTTTAGAAAACAATAAAATAAAGCCTTTCTCTCATAATGGCATTTATGGCACTTTTGGCAACTGCTATTTGCCCTTAAATATTGTTGTTATTTATTTATTCATTATTTATTTTTTTTTATTATTATTAAATTTATTAATTATTTTAGAAAACCAATAAAAAAAAAGACATTTCTCTCCATAATGGCATTTATATGGCAGCTGCTACTAAATATTTGTACCCATTCTTTTATTATTATTAATTATTTTATTATTATGATTTTATTATTGATTATTATTATAATTTAGAAAACAATAAAATAAAGCCATGTCTCTCCATAATGACAATTATGCACGCTCTCTACCTACAGTTTTCCAATCATAAATATCATAAACCGACGCCGGAATTACATCCACGAAGCACATTACATCTATAATCCAAAACATTGGTAAGCGGGGTAAGGCCAGCTGGAATAATTCACCGCCTGTCACAACACGACTCCTGAAACACTCGCTGCCTTCATTTCGTGAGTTTTAATATGCTGATTTGGGGTCGAGTGCGAGTGTTGTGAGTGTTTGTCTGTCCCCTCGACGACCCTCTCTCTCTCTCTCTCTCTCTCTCTCTCTCTCTCTCTCTCTCCTGTTCCCTGTTCGTGTTTCTTTAGCATAATTCTCCCTTCCGTATTTCATGAAATTCCTAGGCTCTCTCTCTCTCTCTCTCTCTCTCTCTCTGGCATACGCTCTTACAAACACAAACCCACGTCTCTCTCTCTCTCTCTCTCTCTCTCTCTCTCTCTCTCTCTCTCTCTCATACATTTACACACCACACACCCACGACTCTCTCAAATTCCTAGGCTCTCTCTCACTCTATCTCTCTCGCATACACTCACCCCTCTATCTCTTCCCATCATGAAATTGCTTGCTCTCCCCCCACTCTCTCTCTCTCTCTCTCTCTCTCTCTCTCTCTCTCTCTCTCTCTCTCTCCACTTGAGTAGGCTTGAGGTGGGATCATTTTGGCACCTCGATATCCTCCTAAGAGTTGCTGAAGAGTGGAGGAGGAGCAGGAGGAGAATGAGAATGATTAGGTTCTTCCCTTCCCTCCTTCCCTTGCCTCTTTTTTTCCTTTTCTCTGCTTTCCTACCCTTTTCTTCCCCTCCCTTTTCTTCCTTTTCGTCTGCACTTGTAGGTATTATCGCCATCGTTGAGTTACTCGATGTGACGACGTGTCGTCATGTTTAGCTTATTTAATTGGTGTTAATTAATGTATGCTGAAAGTGTTGTATATATATATACATATATATATATATATATATATATATATATATATAATATATATGGGTGTGTGTGTACGTATATGTATATACACATATATTTTTGTTTGTGTCTGTGTGTGAGATTTGTTTAGTCTGAATATATAAAGTTTCATGCCTGAGCTGCAGTTGCTAATCCCGGAAAATATATGGGTTATCTCTCTCTCTCTCTCTCTCTCTCTCTCTCTCTCTCTCTCTCTCTCTCTCTCTCTCTCTCTCCCTGCTTGTTGGCTTTGCTATACGTAGTGTTGTATAGGGATAAGAAAAGTGTTTCTCTTTATTGTCCGAATGTACTTGGAAATTCTTTTCTGTATATTTTGGTAACAAAATTATTGACGATTTGGTTCTTGGAAATTTGTTTGGTTTTTCTTTATTATTTTATTGTTTTTCACGTTTTTCCTTGATATGAAAATAAAGTAGACATTTTTTTTCTATCTGGGTTATTTTCCGTCGTTAGGATCTTGTGGAGGGTTCGGTTGGTGGGCCGAGTCCTGGAGTCCACACCAGTATTGTATTTCGAGTTGAACGTCTTACCGCACAATTTACAAACAGCTTTTGAAATAGGTCCCGTGATTTGAGCGGCAGCTGATCAAGGAAGCTCCCGAAATGGTAGTGGAGTGAAATATTTGGCTTATTTTTCTTTTTTTTCTTTTCAAACCCTAGACGTAGAGTAATGGAAGTACACGTAGAAGAATGTTAAAATTACAAGAGAATAGGAAGAATATTTTTGAAAACATACACTAAAAACTGGATGGATGGAAAGATCTTGAGATAAGAAAAATGAAAAAGCCCAGAAATGGAAAGGAACAAAAGCAGTCATGAATATAAGAATAATAAGCGGACTTTGAGACGAGATGAAAGAAAATCAAGAATAAAAAATACAGAAATGGAGAGGAATAAAAAAATTTAAAAAGTCGTGAATAGTATAAGAATATTAAACAGACCTCGAAACGGGTTGAGGAAAATGTGAAAAAATAACATAAAATTAGATTACTAGAAATGAAAAGAAACAAAAAAGTCATGAATGTAAGAGAAATAAACGGACTTTGAAACGGGAGGATAAAAAAAGGTATAAAAAGAATTGGGAAAACCACTTTAAAATTAACTTACCAGAAATGGACAGAAACGAAAATATTCGTGAATATAAGAATAAATATTACGAACTTTGAAGCAGGATGAAAAAAAAAAAAAAATAAAATTAGCCGTCATATTTTTTTCCAGAATTGCCACATCCGGTGACGAATTAGACCTGTCGCAATTCGTTGCCAGAGAAAACAGGCGTTGAGTCCAGTATTGTGATTTTAAAGGTCGGAAGGTGAAGAGGATTAAGCATAGGAGATTTCAACCTAGAGAGAGAGAGAGAGAGAGAGGAGAGAGAGAGACGAGGAGATAGAAGAGAGAGAGGATGAGGAGAGAAGAGAGAGTGGAACTTGTTGTCAGCCTGTGGAATAGGCTGCTGGAGTAATGAACTATATTCTGTGTGGGAAGAGAGGAAGGAACAGTATGTGTATGTACGTAGGTGTGGGTATGTGCGTTTGTGTGTGTGTGTGTGTGTGTGCTCACATGACTACAGTTCTGGAGCATGAATGGATTATTGTTCAGAATGTCAAGAGGTTAAATCAAGGTCACTGTATTTCGCGGTTTATTTAATTCGTAGAAGAACGTAAACAATACCGTTTATTGGATAAAACATATCTCTATGAATAGTTCAACTTTGTTGAGATCGCCATGACTGCATTATACATTATACTACCTACATTAAAAGAAACTAAGGGTATTTTAGTAGCTGTGAAACTGGGGTATTTCACGTCTTTATACACTAACATAAGTCTGTGTCAAAGGCCAGTGTAGAACACTGTGCTCGCGTATGTAAGGTCGTCGGTTTGATCCTGGATTTCCGCTCACCTGTCGACCCAGCTCTTAATTTCGGGCAAGAGTGCCAGCTGAGGTCACGAGAGGAGCGTAGTGCTACCAACGTCATCCTCTCAGGCTTCTGAGTTTCAGGATGGCTTCAATCTTTTTCACGCCGTCATTCTATTCTGTTACTGAAGCCTTACCTCGCCTTTATTTGTTTTGGTGATTTACTTTACCTATTTTGTTTTATTTCTCCTTATTTGTTTGATCTCTTTTTCGATCAACTGTTTTTATTTATTGGTTTACTTATCTATTTTGCTGACAAGTTCTTTTTACATCGTTTTATTGCCTTTTCAATCATCTTTTCCTTTTTGTTTTGTAGTGTATGTTATCGTTTTTTCTTCAGTTTTATTTAGACTCTTGCATTCGTATTTGTTAACTGTTTTGCTAAAATTGCATTTCTGTTATTAATAGGCGTCAATACTCGACACATCATTCTTACTCTGTGTGATTTCCCCGTCAATTTTCATATCTTTATATCGTCTGTTTGTCTCCCAATATTGCAGTATTATTACTAAATTTCTTGGGAAATTTTTGTCCGTTTCCTCCACATTTCTTTTCGTGATCTTATTATCCGCCTTTCTCTCCACATTTCCATCTCACCGAGTCCCTCCATCTCGTCATTTAAAGCACCGCTTTGGCATCCCATTTCATTCTTCAATATCTTTTCTTCTCTGCGTAAATCTTCATTCAGGTTGTCTTCCTCGCATTGTCTTTTAATTCAGCCCGTCTGGATTTCCATATTCATCTCATTCATCATCATCATCATCATCATCTGATTCTGAATCGTTAAATCATTTTCCATTCCTCCTTGGCTATCTTGATTATCATCCCTTTCTTTTCCCATTCGTCGTTAGAAGAGAAACATTAAGGCTTCAGAAGGCATGCTCAATTCGATTCACTTTCCGCCTTGACAAAAAATGCTCGAAGCCATCGGTCTCACTTTGGGCAATTTATATATATATATATATATATATATATATATATATATATATATATATATATATATATATATACACATACTACATACATGAATTTTTTATCACATCACCGTGATTCCATAATGCATGCATTAAGCTACAAATGTCCTTTAATATCCAATCCACTCTACCTTGGAATGAATATATTTTCATATATGTTAACCGAGAGGGGATTTTTTAGTTGATAGTAATTTCGTCCTCTCGTGGATTCGAGCCAGCACACAGAGGAAAAATCAAGACTTCAGTGAGTTACCAACTCGGCCAACTTATTGGCAGTGAGTTGGCCGAGTCGGTAACTTCACTGAAGTCCTTGTTTCTCCTGTGACCGCTGGTTCGAATCCCACGAGAGGACGAAATTATTATCAACAAGAAAATTTCCCTTTGGTTAACATATATAGAAATCATATAATTGAGGGTAGAGTGGATTGGATATTAAAGGACATTTGTAGCTTAATGCATGCATATGAATCACGGTGATGTGATAAAAATTCATGTATGTATGTATGTGTATTTATATATATATATATATATATATATATATATATATGATATATATATATTTATATTAATATAAATTGCCCAAAGAAGTGAGACCGATGGCTTCGAGCATTTTTTGTCAAGGCGGAAAGTGAATCGAATTGAGCATGCCTTCTGAAGCCTTAATGTTTCTCTTCTAACGACGAATGGGAAAAGAAAGGGATGATAATCAAGATAGCCAAGGAGGAATGGAAAATGATTTAACGATTCAGAATCAAATGATGATGATGATGATGATGATGATGATGATGATGAAAGAGATTAATATGGAAATCCAGACGGCCTGAATTAAAAGACAATGCGAGGAAGACAACCTGAATGAAGATTTACGCAGAGAAGAAAAGATATTGAAGAATGAAATGGGAAGCCAAAGCGGTGCTTTAAATGACGAGATGGAGGGACTCGGTGAGATGGAAATGTGGAAAGAAAGGCGGATAATAAGATCACGAAAAGAAATGAGGAGGAAACGGACAAAAATTTTCCCAAGAAATTTAGTAATAATACTGCAATATTGGGAGACAAACAGACGATTTAAGGATATGAAAATTGACGGGGAAATCACACAGAGTAAGAATGATGTGTCGAGTGTTGACGCCTAATAATAACAGAAATGCATTTTAGTAAAACAGTTCACAAATAAGAATGCAAGAGTCAAAATAAAATTGAAGAAGAAACGACAACATACACTACAAAACATAATGTGTGTGTGTATACTATATATAAGATACCTATATATATTATATCTATATCCTATATATATATATATATATATATATGTATACACACACACATTATTCCATTACTGATAAATCAAGAATCCCCGCTGCATGAGCTGACAAAATTTAACCCGGGAGAACATCCTCCCATTTACTTGCAACGGTGAAAGTAACGTTTGTTTTCTATCTTGCCAATCTCGCCAGTGTGCTGCAGGAGGCTACATCGCCGTTTAGAGACTCCAGCCTCCAGCAAGTTCCAGCTCGCTGGCGAAGAGAAGAATGCTCTCATTTGCATAAGAGGGTCGTAGCTTGAAGCGAAGTTAAATCCGCCACCTGTGAGCTCTTCAGCTGTTATCAGGACGCGAGTGTGACGCAGCTACTTTTGTTGGTCACGTTCAAGGTGGAATTGAGTGGAATTTATAGGTCGTGTTCAAGCTGGGATCAGAAGGTCACATTCAAGTTGGAATTGAGTGAAATTTATAGGTCATGTTCAAGCTGGAATTGAATGGAACTTATTTGCAGTGTTCAAGGTGGAATTAAATTTAATGGTCGTGTTCAAGCTGGAATTGTATGGAACTTATTTGCAATGTTCAAGGTTTAATTGCATGGAATTTAATGGTCGTGTTCAAGGTGGAATTCAGTGGAATTTATAGAGCGTGTTGAAACTGGAATTGAATGGAATTTATATGCAGTGTTCAAACTGGAATTGAATGGAATTTATATGCAGTGTTCAAACTGGGATTGAATGGAATTTATAGGGCATGTTCAAGCTGAAATTGAATGGTATTTATAGGCCATGTTCAAGGCGGAACTGGATGAAATTTATAGACCATGTTCACGGTGGAATTGAATGGAATTTATCATTTATGTTCTAGGTGGAATTGAATGGTTATAGACCATGTTCAAGCTGGAATTCAGAGGAATGTATACACCATGTTTAAACCGGAATTTAATAGAAGTTTGTATATCTCTTTTGCGCCCAAAGCATTCCCAATCCCAAACGAACGTTCGTGCATTTGTTCATACCATAATCCGTCAAATAGTCAGGACGTCAATTTGTAAGCATAAATGACAATCTCCACAAAATCTCTGCAAATTCAGTTTGGATCCTTTATTCCTCGAGCAGGATTCTCCGTCACCTCTCAGACAAGATCCCTAATTACTGCCAAAGTTGCTAGGACTCTTGGCGCGTCTGATCCGAGCATTAGAAACTCACTGTCTTTTCACATTGTCCAAAAGTTCTCCTAAGGAGTTTCGAGATTCCTAATATTTCCTTCATAGGAAAAGGGCATTAGTATTGATAATCCTGTAACAAGCAATGACTGATCAAAATCGATATGTATGACTATGTTTTCATGACTTCGAGCCTGACTTCAACTTTACCTTAAGTAGTTATCTGTGCTCTTTTATAAATGATGTTATGTGACAGTAACCAATATTTAGTTTAGCGATACATGAATTTGAAGATTTCTACTGTTAGTGTTAATATAGGTCAGAGTGGCAGCACTGATCAAAGGCTTGTAAATAAACGGTAAGAAATATTGGGAGCTGAATTTTATCATTTATAATACAGAGACAGACAAACAGACATGCATACATTAATACATACGTTGTGGAATGTGTGTATGTATGTGAGATTACACATATGGAAGACATTAATTTATCAAATTTAATCAAGAATATTGGCTAAAGTATTTTTGGCATCCAATGATATGCCTTACAACAAGAAATTTAATATTAATAACTCTCTCTCTCTCGTCGTCTCATCTCTCTCATCTCTCGGTCTCTCGGGGTCTCTCTCTCGTCTCCTCGCCCTTTTTCCTCGTTTTTCGGTTTCTTGGCATTTTACCGCTTTATTTCTGTGTATTTGCATTTTCATGTTCATCCACAAAACCCGCAATGTCCTCTCTCTCTCTCTCTCTCTCTCTCTAATCTCTCTCCCCTCTCTTTCTCCAGTCCTCTCTCTCTCTCTCTCTCTCTCTCTCTCTCTCTCTCTAGAAAAAGAATCACGTCCGACACCTTAGCGCCTCAGTTCAGCGCCTTTTGTCGAGTCAGGACTATTGGTGACGAGAGAGAGAGAGAGAGAGAGAGAGAGAGAGAGAGAGAGAGAGAGAGAGAGATTATTGGCAAACCTTTCACATACCTCAGTCTGTCTTGCATAATGCACAGACAGGCAGACAGACAGAAAGACAATGAAGAAGTAAGCGAAACGTAGAGAAAGATTATTCCTTAATATTTCTTGGTTTATTCTGTGGTGCGTGAAGCTGAGATAGCTAGATTTAAGTCTTGATTTTAACGTTTTTAAGGCACTGTATGTGTGTGTGTGTGTGTGTGTGTGTGTGTGTGTGTGTGAGAATTAATGTACATGTATCTTGATATTTTTCCTATTATTGACGCAATGATAGTTCTATATTATATTTTAAAAAGAATAGTCATATTGAAATTAAATGAGCCCTAAATAATCACCAGAAGTATTTCCATTTCTTTAAGAATAATGCAGTGAAAAAGACCAAATAGGAATTGAGTCTTTCAATTTTATTAGAAAAAATTAGAATTTTTTTCTTGTTAGGTTTTCAAAAATCCTTACTATCCTTTTGCAGGATAACTGGAATATATTGCAGAATTATATCATTTGCAAGGTAGTTTCTTAGAGTCAAGCCAGAATTGTGAATTGAATTTATAGCTGATTTTATCATCAGTTTTTTTATCCTGAGGCATATCTGACATGATAAAGACAATTATTTTACGTCAGGTTATTCGTTTCGCCACTTTTTTTTTCCAGGATATTAATGAGATTAATTGGGACTATTTTATAAATGTGTATGTGTTTCATCGGCGCAATCGAGTTTTCAGTACAGCGTATAATCAAGGCCACCGAAATTAGATCTTATCTTTTGGTGGTCTCGGCATAATGCTGTATGAGCCGCGGTCCATGAACTTTAACCATGGTTCTGTTGTGACCTGCCTTATATCGTTGCCAGACGCACGATTATGACCAAATTTAAGCTTAAATGAAATAAAATCAAACCTACTGAGGCTAGAGGGCTGCAATTTGGTATGTTTGATGCCTAGGGAGTGGATGCTCAACGTTCCAATGTGCAGCACTCTAGCCTCAGTAGTTTTTAAGATCTGTGGGCGGACAGAAAAAGTGCGGACGGACAGACAAAGCCAACTCGATAGTTTTTGTAAAAAGTAGCCAGCAAATATTGCCTGTAACATCTCAAATATAGAAGATTCTAAAACAAGAAACGATGATAAACGAGGTATAGAAGAAGCTACCTCGATTTTCTTCTTACGATAGTTAATGCCAAGCAGGTGCCAGGAACACGTAGGATTTTTTTTTATTCCTTTGGGACATCCCTAACACGCAGATCCAATGGTCGTCCGTAGGGACATGGGAATTGGATATTCTGGCCTTTAAAACACTCCTTAGGAGTTTGGCATGGTTGGTAATGCGTTCCAATGAGACCCGAGAGGACAGCAGTTTTTTATTTCTATTCACTATTATTATTAATATTATTATTATTATTATTATTATTATTATTACTACTACTACTACTACTACTACTACTACTACTACTACTACTACTACTACTACTTTATTCAGAAGATGAACGTTATTGTATGAAACAAGCTTCTAAAGAATATGGAGTTCATTAGAATAAAGCAACAGAAGGTAATCAGAAGCACAGAAAGATCATTTATGTATTAGAAAACGAAAACAAAAATTAATAAAGTAATAAATAAATTATTTGAATGATTACATTATAGTAAGATTTGTATTAGGGTAGTATGTGGAAAACATTCTTACAGGTGAAATCCCTTCCCCCCCCCAAAAAAAAAAAAAAAAAAAGAATTAAGAATCAGCTTGACCGAACTCCATTTAAATACAACGCATTGTAAATGACTACTATTTCGTGTTCTCAGAGATTATGCAAATTAATTAACGACTCAACGTGGATCACAGGAGTCCATATCAAAGGCTTTAGGAGTTAATACGATTTAAACAAAAAATTTTGTTTTCAAAACGTACCTAAACACAAAGGCCAGGTCGTATCTAAACTAGAGGTTACTCGAGTTCATTTAGGCTGGGTAAGCTTTAGAAAGGATCATTTCATAGCCATTTTTCAAAGACTTTCCTTGAAAAGGTAAACGGTTCCCTCTGAATCACCTTTTCAGCACAATTACCTTTTGAATTTACTTGATTAATTAACGTGTTTTTTTTCGATATCAAACTGGTTTTGAATTATTGAGAGAAATCTTCCGGATCTCTCTCTCTCTCTCTCTCTCTCTCATCCTCTCTATCTCCTCTCTCTCTCTCTCTCCTCTCAACTACCTATGTAACATTCCTCTTGTCCAGATAAAGGAAATTTCGCTCTCTGCGATTTTAGGAATTTTCTCTCTCTCTCTCTCTCTCCTCGACTCCAGCTCCTCCTATCGGTTTCCAATTTTCCTTTCTCTCTCCGTCTCCCCTTCCTCTCCTCCTCCCCTCGTCATCTCCATTCGCGTCGGGTCTCTCTCCTGTCCTCTCTCTCTCCTCTCACCACCTATGTAGCATTCTCTGTCCAGATTGGAATTACTCTCTCTCTCTCTCTCTCTCTCTTAGAGCTATCTATATAACACTTTCTGTGCCCAGATTTGCATCTCTCTCTCTCTCTCTCTTCTCTCTCTCTCTCTCTCTCTCACACACACACACACACACACACACAAAGAAGTAGAAGTCAATGAGGAAAATCGATTCTGATTTACCAAATGCTTGTCTTCGAGTTATGGCAGTAACAAGCAAAAAGTTCTATGATGTTAAGTTGGGTCATTATAGATCTCATTATACTTCGTTAGAGGTTATTATCTCTCCGCTGGGTCATTAAAGATAAGGGATAATCGATATCTCTCTCTCTCTCTCTCTCTCTCTCTCTCTCTCTCTCTCTCTCTCTCTTTAAGGGGTAATCATGGGGGAAGCTAACGAGACCGTAAAGGTGTAAAGTATTATGAGTTCATTTTGCTTTCACATTCGACTTTAACGAAATTTAGGTGTTCATATTACTAATAGCCATCTTGTTTATATACGGTAACTGTTCGTGTTTATTTAATTATTTTGATATATATATATATATATATATATATATATATATATATATATATATATATTGTGTGTGTGAGTGTATGCAACTAATGAACACATCAAATCGTATTTCTGAGTCAAATAGAGATCGATTTTTTATTGTGAAAAAAATCCTCGTTTTAGTAGTTTAATGAATCATTTGGTTGCTTTATTTTTTGAAGCTGTTAATCCATAATGAATTCACGAAAGACAGGAAGACCAAATTTCATTAAATTTTGGAGATGATGGACTTCGGTCCAAGAACTCATTTTTAGAATTTTTTTGGGAGTTAATGTAACCGGATAGAGTTGCTGTTGTATATTTTTAGCACTTTTTAAAAATATAAACCGAGAGCGGAATTTCCCAATCATATAAGAAAATATTATGAATCGGAGAGGTTTGAGACGTAGTTTTCCGAGAACATTCTTATTCTTAACTCTGAACGCCATTAACCCTCTAATGGCAGTTTCCATGCAAAAGTGAGGCAGCAGAATGTTCCAGCTAATCATTGGTATGAGGCTGGCCGCAAGATGTGAGAGGGGTCTTACTTAATCACCCTGCAACCTGACCGGGTTTTATTAAAGCGAGGAGTGGTAGGAGGAGGAGGAGAATGAGGAAGAGGGGGAGTAGTATGAGTAGGAGGAGGAGAAGGGGTGACGAGTTGGAGGAGGAGGAGTAGTATGAGTAGGATGTGGTGGGAGGAAAAGAATTTTAATCAAACCCGCTGCTGCATCCGTTCGCATTATTTTTGGCGTAGTTACTTGCGAAAGGTTAGATAATCAGATGCGCTTTCGATTTTGCCCACAGGTAAGTAAACGGCCCATGCATGGTGGTGAAGGTTGCTGTAAGGTGGGGGGGGGACTCACTGCAATTATCGCAACATTTAGTGTGTGTGTGAGTACATAAATAGTCAAGAAGCATTTAGGATTTTTAACGAAATTACATAGTGTTTCATTCCTTATTCAGTTTAGGGATCGAACGCAGGTTCCCTAGTTGTGGGCAAACAGTGCTACCAATTGCAGCACAAGGACCAATTATTTTTGAGAGAGAGAGAGAGAGAG
>NC_061092.1:31061401-31066401 GCF_015104395.2 Macrobrachium nipponense | reverse complement strand
AGAGAGATAGAGGTGGTGGGAACGTAAGGTTGCAGATGGTAAGAAAAAGGGATTCCTAAATGATCGCTCCCGCCCACTTCGACGCCATGGAAATTCCAGAGCGACTGTAAAAATGGAATCCAGATATTAGAAAACCTGGAATGAGCGAGAGATGAAAAAACGGAACTGTTAGACCTCATGACCGTGACCAAAGTTTTGAAGTTCGCCTGAGAGAGAGAGAGGAGAGAGGAGAGAGAGAGAGAGAGAGAGAGTAGAGAGAGAGAGAGAGATTTTTTTATTATTTAGGGGTCTTTGAAACAGACGAGAGGAGAAGGGAGGAACATACGACCATGGAATCAGAGAGAGAGAGAGAGAGAGACCTTACCTTTACAGACCTTACATCTTGTTCGGGTTGCCCCAGGTCCCTCAGTGTGAGGCACCTCTAATGTGTCTACCAGAGAGTTGCTAGTACATCTTCCGGTATATTTTGCATCTTCCAATCTTGGATGGTCTGGGATGCAGTTTAGATATTTGTCGAGCTTATTCTTAAACACATCTACGCTCACTCCTGATATATTCCTCAGATGAGCTGGCAACGCATTGAATAGACCTGCATTATCGATGCTGGTGCGTAGTGGATTAATGTCCTGTGTGCTTTTCCCTTATTTTTCCTGGTATAGTTTTGGGCACTATTAATCTACCTCTGCTTGCTCTTTCTGATATTTTTTAGTTCCATGATATTTTCTGCTATTCCTTCTATCTGTTTCCATGCTGAATTATCATGTAGCGTTCTCTTCTCTTTCTAGACTATATAATTTTAAGAATTGTAGTCTTTCCCAGTAGTCTAGGTCCTTAACTTCTTCTATTCTAGCTGTAAAGGACCTTTGTACACTCTCTATTTGTGCAATATCCTTTTGATAGTTGTGGGGTACCTATCCTATTGCAATATTCAAGTGGACTACGAACATATGTTTTATAAAGCATAATCATGTGTTCAGCTTTTCTTGTTTTGAAGTGCCGTAACAACATTCCCATTTTTGCTTTACATTTTGCCAACAGAGTTGCTATTTGATCATTGCTAACAATGTCCTATTCATCATCACACCAAGGTCTTTAACTGCTTCCTTATTTGTGATGGTCCTCATTATAGGTCCCTTATATGCATATAGCTTTCTTTCTCTGTCTCCATAATTTATTGATTCAAATTTATCAGAGTTTAAATACCATCCTATTTACCTCTGCCCAATCATATACTTTGTTAAGGTCTCTTTGTAGAGCGTTCCTATCTTCATCACAAGTAATTTCTCTACTTATTCTTGTGTCATCTGCGAAACTACTCACTAACCGAATCCTTAACATTATTGTCTATTGTCTTCCACTCATAATAACAAACAGTATTGCAGCTAACACCGTACCTTGCGGCACACCGGATATTACCTTGGCTTTCATCCGATTTCTCGTCGTTTGCAATAACTATCTGTTTTCTGTTGTGTAAAAATTCTTTTAACCATCTTCCTACTTTATCCACGATATTGTGTTTTCTAATTTTCTTCGCCAATATATTATGGTCTACTTTATCAAAAGCTTTTGCAAAGTCTAAATAAACCACATCGTTTTCATTTCCGCTTTTCATATTTTTGAATATGTTTTCACGTGGACTAACAGTTGGGTTTGTATATCTTTTTCCGGGTACGAAAACCATGTTGTCCTTTATTAAACAAATTATTTTTTTTTATTAAATGTTTCATAATATTTTTCTTCATTACCCTTTCATACACTTTCATAATAATGTGATGTTAGACTCCACAGGCCTATAATTACTTGCCTCTAGTCTTGATCCACTTTTGAAAGTAGGGGTAATATATGCTAATTTGTGCTCATCATATATCTTGCCTGTATCTACACTTTGTCTTAATAATATTGCAAGTGGCTTTGCTATAGAATGAACTACTTTCTTTAACAAAATAGCAGGAATTCCATCAGGCCCTGCAGCAGCTCCATTTTTAATTTCATTAATAGCCTGCACAATATCAGCTTCATTATATCTATGTCAGCTAAATATTCACTATTTTCATCCCTTACTTCTATATCATTATCTTCATTATCTATTCTAGGGGTGAATTCTCTCTTATATCGTTCTGCCAGTTGTATGTTGCAAATTTCCTTTTTTTTTTCATTCGTTAATCTCCCTTCAATTCTCAGAGGGCCTATTTCTATTCTTCTTTTATTCATCTTCTTCGCATATGAGTATAATAGTTTGGGGTTTTGACTTGATATTTAATAGGGTTTTTTCTTCCAAGTCCCGTTTTTTCATTTTCTTTTGATTGTATAATCTTTTGTTCTGCATTTTCTATCTTACTTTTTAGTTCTATAACGTTTCCATGCATTTTTTTCTTTTGCAAGACCTTTTTTCCACTTTCTGATTTTCTGGAACAAGATCCTTCTGTCTCTTGGTATGCATGAATGATGTTTACTTTTCTTCTTCGGTATATATTTTTCCACTATTATCTCCAATATTTTATATAATATCTCCGTATTTACCCTTATGTCCATCACTTACGAAAATGTTATCCCAATCTTTGTTTAATTCTTCATTAATTTGTTTTTTTCTGACCAATAGTTTATATTTTTACTGTAGAAGTTGTATTTTCCATATCCTTCCCACTTTTTCATTTCTTGCTTATCTCTATTTTCACTTGCTTTGGAATGAACTGTTAATTCTATGACATTATGGTCTGAAATACTCGCATTATAAACTATTATTTCTTTAACATAATTCATCTCGTTCACAAATACTAGGTCTAAAGTATTTTCCTTTCTTGTTGGCAGGTGATTTATTTGTTGAATGTTGTATTCTAGTAGCATATCTAATAGCTTTTCAAATTGCCTCTTATCTTCTGCACTACTATTACTCTCTTTTTTATATGTATAAGTACAACCACAATCTCCTATTCGTTCTTTCCATTTCTACGAAAGGAAAGTTGAAGTCACCAGATAGGAGAATAGTCCAGTCCTTGTGATTTCTACATATATCATCCAATTTTTTCAATTATTAAGTCAAACTCTTTAGTATTAGGAGGTCTATATATTACTATGTTCATCAATTTTTCAGATTCAAATTCTACCGCTATTATTCTTTCCATTCTGAGTTACTATATTTCTCATATATTTTTCCTTGTTTTTTTGTCTTTCCCATATATTGCGGTTCCCCCTTGATTCCTATTTTTTCTATCTGATCTATAAGTTTGGAACCCTTTTATTTGATCATCATTCCCAGTCTCTTGGGAATACCAGGTTTCACTTTATATTCATTATATCTATTTTCTTTTCATTTTGGGTTAGTTCTTCTAAGTACTCTATTTTTCTTTTTGAGTTACTCGTAACTAAACCCTGCGCATTCATCACTATGATGGTTTGCGTGTTTTCTCCTTCATTTAATACTGATAGTAATAAGGATTTCCCATGTCCTCTTTCCTGTTTCTGGTATGTTGTTCTTTTTTTCATTTCCCAGAAATTCTGACATTAAAAAAATCCAACTTTTGTTCCATTAATATTTTGTGATCCTTCCTTTTCCTTCATTCATAATTATTAATTTTGTGTCTGAATCTGCAATTTTCTCCGTTTCTGCAATATCCTCTTGCATAATAAATACAGTTTTATTATCTCTTGAGTAGAATTTCGGAGCTGATGCTTTGAAATTTTTTGCTGACACCTCTGCATATCTCATTGGTGGTTTGCTTTTTTCTCTTTTACCTGATATTCTTGATTTCTCTCTTTATTTGTTTCTTTCTTATTTTGGATTTTATTACTTGGTTGGTTATTTATTTGATTATGTTCATGGCTACAGGGTGCATATATTTGCATTTTTTGTCGAACTTACATCCTTTTCCTTCTTTTAGGTTTTTTACATATTTTTGGATGCAGATCTCTGCAATCATCCCCATATCCATCTAAGTATAGCACATTTCCATATATTTCATAGTTTTTGACATATCTTAGGATGTTTGTAGTAACATCTTTCTCCAAATCTGCAATTCCCCTCTTTTCAAAAGGTTGCAGATTTTGTCTTTCTTGTCTATTTTTTCCTCTTTCCCGTCATTGTATAGATCTGGGTAGAGCCTCTTCGGGATTTGCTTTTCTGTTGTCATATCGTAATTTATTTCTTCGTAGGTATGCTGCTTTATTGCCTCATATGTAGTATCAATGAGTATCTCTGCATCCATACTTTTATCTTGTTCTTTGTTTTCCTTATTTTTTTTCTGTCATTTCATTTTTGTTTACTTTTCTTTCCGTTTTCCTCTTCTTCTTTTTCTTCTTCTTCTTCCTTCTTCCTCTTCTTCTTCATCCTCAACTATTTGTACATTCAATCTTGATTTAATAACATTGTCTATCCATGATAGACATGTTGAACAAAAAAAAAAAATTCTTGTATCTTTTCTCAAATCTTGTATTACCTCAGCACACTGTGGGATGGGTCGGAATGTTGCATGCAGCACATTTTCTGATTAGGTTTTTGTGGATTGACTATGCTATACCAAACCACCTTACACAGTTTTGCATGCTTTTGGCATTCTTTTTCCTAATGCATCAATTATATATTCACAAGATTCACCTTATTCATTTTTCTTTGTCGGAATATGTTGGTTTTATGTATATTTTTCTTTATGAGTCTCTTGACCACTTGGATTTTATTTGGAACTTCTTCAATTATTTTTCAAAGATGTTTCATTAGATTTGTTCCAGTTTGAAGGATTATATCCTTCTAATATATCTATGAATGCTTTTGTATCTTTTTGGTTAGGACTGTTGCTAGATTTCATAGATGAGAAATGCCAGTTCCCTTCCTGCTACCTCATCGTATTGCGAATCTGCTAAACACGCCAAATTACGCCACCTTTTCCCGCAGTTTTGGGAACTTACTACTGCCATCTTATTCTGATTTTATAGTATTACACTTGATTTACTTGACTACTTAGAAGACGCTTTATCCTTACTTATTTTCACACTAATCTTATCACCGA
>NC_061092.1:31048901-31053901 GCF_015104395.2 Macrobrachium nipponense | reverse complement strand
CCTCCCTCCTCCTCCTCCTCCTCCTCCTCCTCTTTGATGCATTCAGCTGCCTTTCTGGTTGCCACAAGAAGAAAACTTATCGGAGGAATTCCCTCACCTCCTGCCACTTCTGTCTTCCGTTCTCTCTCTCTCCTTTGTCTCCTTTCCTTCCCTTCCTTCTCATCCGCCATTGCTCCATTTACAGCCACCTCCTCCTCCGCCTCCTCCTCCTCCTCCTTTTCTCCTTTCCTAACCTCCCGCCACCCTCTTCCCTCGCACCTCTTCCCGTGCCAATGTCATCTTTTTGCTTGTGCCAAGTTGGGTCACCATCCTGTGGTTTTCGGGGAATGGCTGGGTTTCCGAAGCTCAATTGGTGATACGCTCACACGAACACACAAATGTATACATGTGTTTGTGTGCGTGTGTGTATTTGAGAATAACAGTTGCTTTTGTCTACCACCGCAATCGGTTGAGTAATTAGCAAGATAATGATCGTTATAGTCTTCTGTGTCTGTGTGTATGTGTGTGTTATAACAGAAAGTGATGGTTTTGATTTAATTTCAACCTTTGACCCCGTTGTTGATACGCACACATTATATACATGTGTGTTTGTGTGTGTGAATAAGCACTGTTATGTTATACACACACATTAGTTGATTTATTTCAGAACGTGCGGTTATTGTTTAATTTCAAGCTTTGCGACCTCTTTGGTCAGACGCGCACACACTCATATGTAATATATATATATACATGTGTGTGAATATCAATCGCTCTTCTACCACTGCGGTAGGTTGAACAATTGGTACATTGGTGGTTATCTTAGTCGGAAGTACTGGTTTTATTCCTTGTTATTTTAGGCTTTTTTTTTTTGTTTTATTGGCTCTTTGCTGAAAGTGCTGTTTTTATTTATGGTTATTTTAGTCCATTTTTGTGTTATGCAGAAAATGGTGTTTATATCAATGGTTATTTTAGTCAATTTTGTGTTATCACAGAAAGTGCTGCTTTTATCTCTGGTTATTTTAGTCTTTTTTTATGTTATCGCAGGAAGTATTGTTTTTATTTATGGTTATTTTGGTCCAATTTTGTGTTACTGCAGAAAATGCTGTTTATATCTATGGTTTATTTAGTCCATTTTTGTGTTATTGTAGAAAGTGCTGCTTTTATTTATGATTATCTTAGTCCTATCGCAAGAAGTACTGTTTTTTATTATGATGATTTTAGTCCATGTTTGTGTTATTGCAGAAATTGCTGTTTTTATGGTTATTTTAGTCCTTTTTGTGTTACGACAGAAAATTTTTAAGGTATGGCAGATAGTGTTGTTTTTATTTATTATTATTTTAGTCTTTTTGTGTTATTGCAGAAAGTGCTGTTTTTATTTATGGTTATTTTAGTCCAATTTTGTGTTATTGCAGAAAGTGCTGCTTTTATCTATTGTTATTTTAGTCCAAATTTGTGTTATTGCAGGAAGTGCTGTTTATATTTATGATTATTTTAGTCCATTTTCGTGCTATTGCAGAAAGTGCTGTTTTTATTTGAAATATTTTCAGCTTACGACCCCTTTGGTGAAACGCACACATGTAGACGTGTATGAATATCAGTTGACACATCAATGATTATTTTAGGTTTTTGTGTTCGTTCTTTTTTTTCCGTCTGTCCGTCCTTCTGTTTCATCCTTTGGATGGTTACATTCGGATGGTTACGATATGTCGTCTTGTAGGGTTTCACAAGGCTGACAAAAACGAGAAAAGAAGAATTTTATATGTGGTTTCTAAATGCTGACATAAATCGTCCCATTAAATTGGTCGTTTTTTACGTGGTTTCAAAATAGTGAAAAAAAAGTCAGCCTTAAATAGAGAATTTTATTCGTGGTTTCAAAATGTTGACAAAAAACATCCGGCCTTTACTTGAGAATTTTATTTGTGGTTTCAAAATATTGACAAAAAATTCTGGCATTAACTAAAGAATTTTATTCGTGGCTTCAAAATGTCGACAAAAAATTCCGGTCTTAACCAAAGAATTCTATTCGTGGTTACAAAATGTTGACAAAAAACATTCCGCCTTTACCAGAGAATTTTTTTCGTGGTTTCAAAATGTTGACAAAAAAATTCCGGTCATAGCTAGATAATTTTATTTGTGGTTTTAAATTGCTGACAAAAATATTCTGGCCTTAAACAGAGAATTTTATTCGTGGCTTCAAAATGTTTAAAAAAAAAATTCCGGCCGTCAATAATAAATTTTATTCGTTGTTTCAAAATGTTGACAAAAAACATGCGGCCTTAACTAGAGAATTTTATTCGTGGTTTCAGAAAGTTGACAAAATCCCACCGTCAATGGAAAATATTATACGTGGTTTCCAAATCTCGCCCTAAACAGAGAAATTTAGAAGTCGATTCAAAATTTTTGGAAAAAAATCCGTTACTATATGGAGAATTTTATAATAGATTTCAAATTGCTGACAAATCTCTCTCTCTCTCTCTCTCTCTCTCTCTCTCTCTCTCTCTCTCTCTCAAAGAAAAAAAATTACACGTAACTTATGGACTATAAAGAGCCAATGTATGGTGCCCAATTTTTCAGTATGCAATAATGTAAGCAAGTTATTTATTTTTCTTATTATAATATTTTTTCTTTGTTTCCTGCATTTTGTTGATTTTGGCCACTACCATCGATATTTCTCTCTCTCAGTAATTTAGATGTGTTAGTATCTTCTTAATAATAATGATCATATTTATTTTATTATTGGGCATTCTCGATGTCATAAGAATGTTACTTGTTATTATCGTTGATTCCCCGTTACTCAGCCGGTTTTTTTCGTTATATCGCCTAAAGATTTTCGCCGTGACCTTTGTCGATATTATTATTATTATATTATGATGATGAGTGCGATAAGATTTTGATATTGTTATGGTATTATTATTATTATTATTATTATTTGTATTGTTGTAACTGAGATCAGATGTTTGTTATTTATGTTATGGTATTATAATCATTCTTCTTCTTCTTATTATTATTATTATAATATATATGATGATTATTGAGTTTAGATCTTGGTTATTATTATTATTATTATTATTATTATTATTATTATTATTATTATTATTATTATTATTATTAGAAGGAAGGAGGCCTTCTCTGAGGGCAGTAGCATTGAATACTATAGGTGTTTCAACGGCATTAATTTATATAGAATCTTCTCAATTCTTCTTATTTTTTTCTCGTTAGCATGTAGCTAGTGTAATAGGTTTCCTAAGGAGATATAAAGATTTCAGTTGTCTTAGTTTTATTCCTCTAACGTGTCGACAACGCACAGGCAGTCATCTATGAGAGTATACAGTAAAATGAATTAAGATACGTTTTACAAGTATTTATAGCAGGCAAGGTCGTTTACAATCGGTGGGCGGATCGGTAAGCAGGGATTTTAATTGGTCGTTGGATGGTGAAAGATTTCGTCACCATCCAACGACCAATTAAAACTAAGACAACTGAAATCTTTATATGTCCTTAGGAAACCTGTTACACCAGCTACATGCTGACGAGAAAAAGATAGTAAGAAGAATTGAGAAGATTTTATATAAATTAAATGACGTTGAAACAGCTATAGTATTCAATATTATTATTATTATTATTATTATTATTATTATTATTATTATTATTATTATTATTATTTACATGGTGATTGGGTTTAGATCTTAGGTATTAATATAATTTATGTAATGCAAGCATGCATTACATAAATTATCATTATCATCATCATCTGGAAGAGCTACTAAGCGCCTCCCACACCCCACATCGCCCTCGCATTCTACATTTCGCCAGTGGAAATCATACATTTATTGATAAGGGGGGAATATATACAAAGCGTTTCCACAAAGCCAAACGACCATTAGTCAGCCGGCCTGAAAAGGACCATTGTCGCCTTTATCATCCGAATGCTCTCTACTTCTGTTGCCTCGAAAGCCAAATGGTCCGAGAGAAGGGGGGAGGGGGAGGGCCAGGGACATCGTCGTCACCTAGGTGACGAAAGTGAAAGGGTACGAAAGGGTTGGCGATGTGAACAGACCGTTAATTGGACGATAGAGCAATGGAGGTTTATTTTTGATAATCTCTCTCTCTCTCTCTCTCTCTCATATCTTCCTTTTGATAAGGGGTTAACAATCACTCGCTTATTCGTCAGTACCCAGTTTAGAGGCCGAGTTGACGCCAGAGGAATGGAGACTATTTCAATAATCTCTCTCTCTCTCTCTCTCTCTCTCTCTCTCTCTCTCTCTCTCTCTCTCTCTCTACATTGTTTTGTTAGGGGGTACATTCATGCTCTTGTTCGTGTGCCCAGTTTCCTAAGTCGAGTTGTATTTTGCTCTCTATGTAGGTGGTGTAAGTAGAAATGCCCTATTACGCGAATTATGTACGTAAGATTAAATGCAAGCTTGCATTACATAAATTACATGCTTAGTTGCATGGACGCAAAGCTGCAAGGAAAAAAAGCAGTAAGCATGTTTTTATGCACATAGACACACAAACACGAAAGGAAACATAGAACAGGTGGAATAGACTGCATCAAATTATTGCATATGAACGCGTACTTGAATACATAAGGAAGCCGATATAGGAAACATTGGGTAGGTGTAGATTAATGCCCATACACTTATAGGACGTCTAAGGATTCCAATTTGAAGGCTATACACAGCACAGTTGGTAGCATTTTGGTCTCGTAATCTCGGGGCTAGAGTTCGTAAGGCTGCCTACCTGAGGTTACCACCACGAGTGACGTCGCGGCTGGGGGGTGGGGTGTGGCAGGGCGGTTGTCATCTGGCTGACGTTCGCCCGAGTGGCTCTTGGGGAGGAATGAAACTAACGACTTCGATTTTTTTGAATGTTGAAGAACTTAAGAGCCTCAAGCGAAGATGCAGTCCATCGCAATCCCAGTACCATTCAAGTTGTATTTTAATATTTCACTTGCATTTTTATTTATTGATTTATTGACTTGTTTCTCTAATCTAATAATTCGTCTCCTCTTTCTGTTTTCC
>NC_061092.1:31036401-31038901 GCF_015104395.2 Macrobrachium nipponense | reverse complement strand
CTCTCTCTCCTTATTCGCCTATCCGGTATTCATTTTCGTAAGTCTCTGGTATGCTTAATCTTATTTCTGATTTTTCATTCGTTTCGTATTTTTTTTCTTTTTATCTTGTTAGCCTCCTTTTTTCTGTTCTTCCTTGTTTTGGTCTGTTATATTTTTACCGTTTGCTTCCTCTTCTCTTTTTTTTTTCTTTTTATACACACCGGTGACGAGGGTATGTGATTGTTAGTTGGCTGCAGTGGATGGCAGCCAGCCGTAATATATATATATATATATATATATATATATATATATATATATATATATATATATTATATATATATATATATGTATGTATGTGTGTGTGTGTCTGTCTGTCTGTCTATCTGTGTTTTGTCTATCTGTGTATAAAATTATGTTTGTGTGTGTATGGACGATATGTATTCATATAAATATATCATATGAAATATTATATAAATATAGTGTATTATCGTATGATATATATATATATATATATGTATATTTATATATGATATTATATTTCTAATATATATACACTTGACTGGTAAAAAATGTTCTGTTATAACAGAATTCCATCTAATAAAAGGAGCCCATAAAAACACCAAAATATATAGAGAGAAATACTATATTTCAGAGACTGCTGTCTCCCTCTTCAGGGAGACAGTAGTCTCTGAAATATAGTATTTCTCTCTATATTTTGGTGCTTTTATGGGCTCCTTTCATTAGATATTTATACATGTATATATCTGCATATATGGGCACTATAGCAATTAATTGAAAAAGAGACGAGATTCTTGACACTGAAGAGACAACTGTCCCCACCTGCCAACCAGGAACAGATGGATTGGGGTTAAAATAGAATAATAAAATAACTTTTTTTTTATGAAAACGTTTAATGCCGTGAATCCTATTCAGCCAGAGAGAGAATTGTCAAACTATCTTTTGCGATTATCATATAAAATGAAGCCAAGATCTTTTATTTGAATTTTTATCCATAATTGAACCAGGAAGGATGGGGGTTGGTTTAAGAATGTTACATCCTCTCTCTCTCTCTCTCTCTCTCTCTTCTCTCTCTTCTCTCTCGTTTGTTTTAACTTCTTAGATATAAAGATAACTGAAATCATCACACTTCCTAACTTCTCGCATCTCCTTCCACGGTATTAAACCCCCTTCCCCTCCCCATCCCCTTCCACTATTCCCCTTTTCACTCAGCATCCCTACCCATTTCCCCTCCCTTTCCCTACCCCTCTTCCCATCCCTCAACCCCTACCCCATTTCCCTTCCCCTTCCCTACTCGTCTCCCCCCTCCTTTCCGCTTACTCTCCCCTCCCTTTCCCGTCTCCCCCTCTCCCCCTCTCCCCTCCCCCTCCCCCTCCCCCTCCCCCCCACCCCCCATCCCCCCTCCCCATCCGTCGCCAATGCGGCCAAGTGTTGGACCTGGCGTAGCTTATCATTGAAAAGATGGTTTTCCGGCAGAGAAGTTTTCTGATCTTTACAGGAGTGAAAGGGCGCCTTCCTTCGGAGACATTTTGGATTTATTTATCTTTTTCTATTTTTTATTTATCTTTTATTTCTGTTTCTTTAACCTTCAGGTCATTACATGTTTTAGTTAGATATTTACCCAAGGTTTGTTGTGTTGATTGCCCAAATGATTTTCAAGCTTTCTTGATAAATACGTCACTTGTAGTGTGAAATTTTAAAGAGTTCTCTCTCTCTCTCTCTCTCTCTCTCTCTCTCTCTCTCTCTCTCTCGTTACAGCCAAGATTTTTATTCTTAAGACCTGAACGAAAACAAGAATTATATGAAGTAAAAACAAGTTAAAAGTGTATTTTCTCTCTCTCTCTCTCTTTCTCTCTCTCTCTCTCTCTCTCTCTCTCTCTCTCTCTCTCTACAGACAAGATTTTTAGTCTTAAGACCTGAACATAAACAAGAATTATGTGAAGTAAAAAAAGTTATAAGTTTATTCTCTCTCTCTCTCTCTCTCTCTCTCTCTCTCTCTCTCTCTCCTCCTCTCTCTCTCGTTTTACTTTTTTTCTAATTTTGTTCTTTGGCAGTTTCTTGTTATGGCGTTAAAAAGCGCTTTTGATGTGTGCAATTGTTTTCAAGAAGGTATTTTAAACACATTTTTCTGCAAGTAATTATCTTGGCTTATTACTTGCTCTTAATGAAACGCTGACTTATCCCATGATGCTTCGTTTAGTTGTTTGGTTGTTCATTTTTTTTATTTGTGTCTTTTATTTATTTTCATGTTGTTTACTTACTTTATACATGTAATTATTTTTAAATGTTATACTTCCGAATGTTTTTTCAGTGTTGTTTTATTGTTTATTCATTTGTACACATTAAATTATTTTTAATTATATATGTATATATGTGTATATATAAATGTGCATGCATCTATTTACACATATGTGTATGTGTATCATCTGTCATTTTACACGATTTATTACGAATAACGTTCTTTCGTAATTCGTCGCTTCCTAGTTTGTTTTTTCCAAAAATC
>NC_061092.1:30998901-31031401 GCF_015104395.2 Macrobrachium nipponense | reverse complement strand
ATATATATATATCTATATATATATATATATAGGTTTCTTAAAAATAACGAACAGTGACACTATTCTCATTTCGAAGCTGCAATGCTGCAATGATCGCATGGCTATTCCTAATTTTTCTCTTTTGCTTCTTATTGGATGGAATGATACGATACGGTTCAACAGATGTAGGTAAAATGTAGCTATCAGGTAATGCACCATATATGCGACCTATAGTACATTTACTCATGTACTCGTATGTATGTATAATATATACACAAACAATATATATAATATATATGTGTGTATAAGCATGTGTGTATATACAATTATCTAGATATGAAACAGATAGCTTGTAGAACTTATTATTAAATCAAAGAAAAACTGATGAAGAATATCTGATGGAAAACATTAATATAGGAAGCAGCTCGGGGATTCTAAAGGCAACTGGATTTTCCATGAAAATCCTTATGGAATTTTATGCGATGAGTCGGTTTTCCTCTCACATACTGTGTGTGTGTGTGTGTATATATATATATATATATATATATATATATATATTATATATATCATATACATATATATATATATATATATATATATATATATATATGTATATATATATATATATATATATATATATAAAAACTGCGAATAACTTTGTTATTCCGATATATTCCTGTAACTCGCTCCCTATCGAATTATTTCTCTCTCTCTCTCTCTCTCTCTCTCTCTCTCTCTCTCTCTCTCTCTCTCTCGTTCAATATTTTTCATATATTTTATAACTCGGTCAGTTGTAAAAATACCGGGATTACTGTATAAAAGGAATTGTTGTAGTCCCATCAGTACATTGCATTGGTTGGATTTTGTGCTTTCGCTGTAGTCCGTTCAATTGCTCTTTTATTGTTTTTGCAGAGAGCTTTGGTGTATTGTGGGATGTGAAATGAAGCTCAAAATATTGGCTCTCTCTCTCTCTCTCTCTCTCTCTCTCTCTCTCTCTCTCTCTCTCTCTCTCTCTCCCCGTGGGTGTATGTGCAAAGCTATTGTTTTGAGATTAATATGGCATTTGGGGGATTATCGTTTTTGGGATAATGTACTTTTTATGGGGACTTTATCATTTGGGATTACTATTTGCGCGGCTATAGTGTATTTTATCTAAATTACTGTATTTGGAGCTTTACCTCAGACCATGAATCTTTTTTTATTTCCAATTAAGCATTGTATAGTTGATCATTTTGATTTAAGTTACCGATTGCGATAGGAATATCATTATTTTCATGTTGTGTGGTATTTACTGACTTATATGTATTTATGTGGTTTTACATGCTTCGGAAAAAAAAACACACTTTCGTCTTTCTGTAGTTATTGATTTTTCAAGCTGATGCCTTCATTTTTTGCGCGTAATTTGTAATTGTATGCATATATACATGCATATACATTATATATGTTTGTATATTACAGTGTATGTATTTATACAGGGTCTGAAGCTGTAAACACCATGTTAGGTAATGTATTGTTTTAATAACAGGCTTATTAAGTTAAAGTATAAATTTGGCACCTGAACACTCAAAATGTGCGAATAGAATTAACTTGAACGGGGTTTTATTGTTTTTTTTTCTGGTAAAAGCTTTTCATATCTTCACTGATGAAGACCAGAATAATTTTTGACGAAAAGTTTTGCCGTTCCCTTATTGGCAAATGTTACTTAATCTGTTTTTTAACCTAGGTAAGTACCATTTTATGAGTTCTCGTCCTCGTGATTTTGCTGAGAAAATAGATGATGTTGGTTTTGGTTAAATCTGGATGTGATTAAATACATGTATGCTTTTTTTAAATGAACGTGCACTCCAATATCTATATATATTATATTATATCTATATATATCTATATATGTATGTATGTGTTAACTTGTTAGACTTTAACGAAAGGACCGAATGATTTTAAATAGGCCGTTTTGTTTTTGTTATATGTAATGTATAAAATAATTAATAATATTATTATATATTTTATATAATCTATCTAATATATATTTAATAAGTATCTTTTATATTTACATACATATATATATATATAATATAATTATATATATATATATATATATATGTGTGTGGTGTGGTGTGTGTGTCACGAAAAATCAGTATTTAGAATAATAGTCTCCTCCCTTAATATTGGACAGATGAATAAGTGCTTATCTCTCTCTCTCTCTCTCTCTCTCTCTCTCTCTCTCTCTCTGTGTGTGTGTGTCCTTCCCTCCTATCCCCCTCCCGTAACCCTCCTATCCATCTTCCCCTTCCCCTTCCTTCTCCCCCCTCTCCCGGCCCGCAGGAGCGAAATAGATATATTTCCTGGTGCTTTCAGCGTTCAAGCGAGATATTGTGCGTCCGTAAACTTATCGGAAAGACATCTATCTGCTCAGCTTGGATACGTCACTCCCGGCAATTCTCCAAGTGAAAATGTCATTTGAACGATGTGTAGAAAGAGGGATTTTGGATCAAGTTTTTCCAGAATTTTGTATGATTTTTTTCATCCAAATTTTTTCTGGGTGAAATTTACGTTCCTGTTTTTTTTCTCTCTCTCCATACTGTTTTTTTTTTATGTCAATCATTCTATCACCTATCTGTATTTTTTCTACGTTTTTTATTCTTTATTGTAAAGTGAAAGATTGTATGTATAATTGTTATTTTTTCCCTATGGCGTATCATACCATTACTTTCTTATTAATTTCCTCTGGTATTTTAATCAATTTAAATTCGTTGGTGGCCATCCATTCCCTTTTCTGTTACTAAATTATTTCATGTCTCACTTACGTCATATCGAGTCATTATAATTTACCCAATGAAATATGAAATATTTAACGTCCGTTCGTTCAGCAAAATCTCTTTTCTGAAGTCTTGGTCGAATGTGCTGATCGCGTAAATTTATAATATAATCCCTTTCGGTCTTCGAAATAATCCCTCGACTCCGCATTTCACTTTTCCATCCATATTGCAGTGGTGTCTGGATGTTTAAGGTATTTATGAAATTTTAATGACTGTTTAACTCAGTCACCCGTGACGTAGAGCCGCTTAAATTCCGTTTTTAATCTCTGGGACGCCGTGGCCAAAATATATGAGCGAAGGCTATGACAATTTAATATTCAGGGTACGCATTCGTTGACTGGGAAAATATATACTCCCCTCGTAACTTCATTTACATCTTGCCTTAAGCCAAGCGCAAAGTCACCTTATTATGGTGCCTTTAGACGGCCTGAATGAAATTCAGCTTCGTAGCATCCAAGTGTGTCGTGTTAGCCTCTGGTTTGTGTATAGCATCATTCAACTTACTACTCTGTACAACCCTGTTAAGTTGAGGAAATCCACGGGCACTGCAACCCATATTTCACTAAGTCTTCTTCATTTTTTCCATATGTACGAGTTCCATATAGTGCGATTATGTAGTCCCAACTTCTGCCTTGGATAACACTTGCGCTATAATATAGATAGTTTACAGGTTCAATGTTCTACTATTAGATGGTGGTACGCTACAATAAGTTCAAGATTTAAACAAATTTATATGGATTTCTTTGATATGACTGTGATCAACTGCGGGTTTTGAACTGCATGTCTTAATCCTTATTCCCTTTTTGAAAAGTTAAGTATATCTGAGTTTAAGCAGACCACTGAGCTGATTTTTTAAACCTGATAAAATTGAATTTTATAGGGAGAAATTAGAATTAGATTTTTATTTGTTGATAAGCAGAGGTTGAACTTTTGATGATCAGGCTTCGAACAGTATATTATTAGAAACTGATTTAACAGGTGATTGCTCAAATTATACAACAGGAGAAATGCTAGACTATCTCTTAATAGATTAATGTCGCATAGTATGTACATATGCACGACTGTATCTGTATACAAGCGTATTTGCTGTGATTGACCCTTTACTAAATAAAACGAATACTTAAATTAGTTTACGGAGTTCCGTGTCATGTGAATGAAATATTAAGCCATTTTAGTTAGTGACAAGACCTGAAGGGGAACTTGTCTTGCTGGTGGCTTTAGATGGTGCTGTATCGTTAATGTCTTGAGAGAGAGAGAGAGAGAGAGAGAGAGGAGAGAGAGAGAGAGAGAACGTTCCTGTGTCCTCTCGGAGCCGTCATGCTAAGCACAGATCCAGGTCCTTCCCCTCTCCCCCCCCCCCCCTCCACCGCCCCATTCCGTCGTAATATCCAGCATGGATTTTCCTGCATGGTGTTCGAGCAGGAGGAGGAGGAGGAGGAATAGAAGCGATGTCTCTCCGCCGAAACATGACGTTATTAAACGCATAGACCACAGGGGAACATCGCCAGCACATTTCAACCTTGAGAGAGGAGCCGAGTGCCAAAAGCAAATCTAATGCGTCAACGCGGATTAACCTCTCAGGGCCAAAGCACGAAAACAGGAAGACCTTTCGTGGGGAGACCTTTCGAAGAAGTGTCGTCAGGTTTGCGTTCGTGGGGCGTTACTTTTCGTGAAATGAAGCGACCGTTCGTGTGTAAGCTGTTAAATAAAATGTTTTGGATTTGTAGTGTAGTATGCCAGGAGAAACGTATTAATGAAGTAAAAGAATAAATTTACGTAATGCACTCACTTACTGGCGATATACTATATATATATATATACTATATATATATATATATATATATATATATATAGTATATATATATATATATATTGTTTTTCTCCCCTCCGTAGTATAGACCATATTACGAAATAATAACAAATAAGTAGAAGTTTGATATTGTACAATCCTGATGTCTATTTACAAGCGACGTAATTAAACTTGAAAAAAAAATCTTTTTTCTTTTTTCTTAGTGTTCGGAATGTGTATAGATATGAGATGAGGGATTATATCCACCTGAATATACCTTTGTATACTCCCTCCTCCCTCTCCTCCTCCCCCCCCTCCCCCCCCCCCCTCCTTTTTTTTTTTTGGACTAACGAGACCTAAACATAAAACTTTTGTGAACGTTTGATAGTTCTGCTGATAACTGATTATTCACTCGCTATACTGTCTTCCTCATTCTAACTCTTTGTGACTTATTTACACAATATTCTCTCTCTCTCTCTCTCTCTCTCTCTCTCTCTCTCTCTCAAAATCAGCATTTCACTCGCTATACTGTTTTCCCTAGCCTCATTCTAACCTTTTGGGCTCTTCTTTTGTACAACATTCTCTCTCTCTCTCTCTCTCTCTCTCTCTCTCTCTCTCTCTCTCTCTCTCTCAAAGAATCCTCAGCCCTACCCTTTTTTAAACAGCAGGGAAACTCCGCATTTATCTCAAAGATACCGTCTTTCCTCCCCTCTTCTGTAATGAGTAAGACTTCGAATGTAATTGTTGTTGTTTCTGCGGTTACTTAATGAGTAAGACGAGGCTCCCTCGTGTATACCAATAGAATACGATATTTCAGGAACCAACGACTCCAACCCCGCTGGTGGCTTCCATTTAAACTTTCGTGTCTTCCGTCTTAATATGCTCGTCATCGAATGGAGTGAGATTCCCCCCTCCCCCCCTCTCTCTCTCTCTCTCTCTCTCTCTCTCTCTCTCAAACCGAGCTCCTACCCATTCGAACTCCTTCCCTTCCCCCTGCCTACCCACCCACACCTACAGAAAAAAAAAAACATAATAACCGGAAATGTATAAATTGAGTCAAGTTTTTTTTTTTTTTTTAGGGGGAGGGGTCATTTGTTGAGAAAAAAAAAATGGCTTCGGTGATTCTCGCCTCTTCTCCCCCTCTTTTCCCCCGCTAGAGGAGGGAAGGGCGGTGGGTGATGGGTGAGGGGGTGGGGGTGGGGGTGGGGGGGAGGTGTTCGTTGTTGCGGTTTTTTCGGTGTTCGTTGTTGATTGGTTTTCGATCCTTTGAATGGTTCTCGTAGATCTTTGCTATAAAGTGTGTATGTGTTTACATTGTTTGTTTGTTGTATTACGCAAGCTGAGTACATGAAATTTTATTGTGCGTTTACACACATATATATATATATATATATATATTTATATATATAATATATATATATATATATATTATATATATATGTATGTATGTATGTGTGTGTGTGTATGTATGTATGTTTGTATGTATTCGTATATAAACAAAATTAAAGTTATCTAAGAAAAATCCTGGTGTGTGTTTGTGTGTGTATATATATATATTATATATCTAATATATATATATATATATATCATATATATATATATTATTGATACCATATTATTATTATATTTTTATATAAATCGAAACCTAAAGTGTCTCAGGGTTGATTAAGAATAATTTAACTACTTTCAGTAAGGAAGAATCAAAGTTTAGAGTTGTCACGATATTCAGATGATATTCAAATCAACTACAAAGTGCTACTTCATTTCTATCTTTCATTTTTTTTCATGTATGTTATTTATGTATTCATTCTTCATTCTGCATCTGTGAGGGGCATTAAATATTTAGTTTCAAAGAATATGAATTTTATTCTCGCTCTTTGTCACTTAATTTTCTTTTTAAGAATTATATGGTTCAGATTTTTGTAGACACTGTATTGTTAATTATTCATATAACTTAATCTTATGACTTGCTACTCGATACCTTTTGAATTATGATACACAGAGCAACTATAGTCATAAACATTAAATAAGATGACTGTTACTAAATGGGTTTTTAGTCCTATACTGGAAAGTTGCTGAATTTTCGAAGATAATTGTATAATCTCTCTCTCCTCTAAGTGTCATTCCTAAATTTATGTGAAAGGTGCCTTATGCGCATATCGATTAAATGAGTTTAACTATTGTTAGATTATCTTTCTTTTCATGTACAGGAAATTTGACCCGTGTACTTTGAAGTTAAAATGTTTTAAACGAATCTTACCTGTTATGAATCGTTCCTCTCGAAGACAATTGCATAATTGCTGTCGTTCCTAAAATCATTTGGAGGGTGACTTGTTCGCTTGATATGCTTGATAACGTAAAGTCAGTGCGCAGGATGGACACGCCTTGTTTGCGTATGTGTGATAATTCCTTTATTAAGTTTAATCTTTGAGCCGAATCGCTCATTCATGCCGAGGCTTCAATTATGGATTTGTATGCGTCGTGTCTCGCTCTCCAGCACAGAAGGGGTTGTGTTCCCACGTTAAAGCATTGTGTCCTTAGTGATAAGCTTTTGCCTAGTTTTCCATATTGTAACTGATACCTTTCATTTCCGGTCTTCCATATATATATATATATATATATATATATATATATATATTATATAGTTATATATATATATATATATATATGTGTGTGTGTATATATATATATCTTATAAAAGAATGACCTTTTTCACTTATGGCACTAGTCAAATATCAAAAGTTTATGAAATTCCGCTGGTACATAACAATTTTGTGAACTTAGAAGGTACAAAATCGTCTGAATTTCAGTAATACTTTATGATTTGTGGTGCGTGTTATACACCAGAAACTCCATTTTAAAGAAAAATTATTTCATAACTTTATAGTTATTTTTGTAATTTTCAACTACCCATTCCTTCATTTTCTCTGTTTATTTATTTAATATTGTTATTCTAAGGTACATTTCCTTGATATATCGTTAATCTAAGTTATATTTATTTGATGCGTGATTAATCTAGGGTAGGGTTCCATGATATATGGTTAATCTAGGTTAGATTTCCATGATATATGGTTAATCTAGGTTAGGTTTCCATGATATATGGTTCATTTAGATTACTTTGATATGTGGTTAACCTAGGTTAGATTTCCATATGTGGTTAATCTAGGTTAGATTTCCATGATATATGGTTAATCTAGGTTAGGTTTCCATGATATATGGTTCATTTAGATTATTTTGATATGTGGTTAATCTAGGTTAGATTTCCATATGTGGTTAACTTAGGTTAGATTTTCATGATATATGGTTAATCTAGGTTAGGTTTCCATGATATATGGATCATTTAGATTACTTTGATATGTGGTTAGATTTCCTTATGTGGTTAATCTAGGTTAGATTTCCATAAGTGGTTAACCTAGGTTAGATTTCTGTGATGTATATGGTTGGTCAAGGATAGAAATGCCTTCATTTATAGTCTGGATCATTTCATGCTCTTTCCAAGCGATTTAATTTCTTGAGAAATGTTTTAAAAAAGTGAAAACTTGAGGATCACTGATAAGTTAGACCTTGGCCTCTCCAAGTGAACAGCCCTTGTCTTCCCTCTTATGGTACGAGTAATTAGTGCCCGACACTTTCGAGCTACGAGATGAAGGCCCCGGGGCGCTTGGAAATGATATATATATACATTTTTGGCGAACTTTTCGTAAACCCTGATGCTTATCTTTCTTAGAATTTCCTGCTTCCCAAAGGCAGTTCCATTCCTGCTCGCTCTCTTTCTTATTTATAAATCTTAATCTCGTTTTGATATTTGAGGAGGAATTTTTTTTTTCGTTCGTCATCTGTCGCAGAAAATATGTATTACTGATGGTGATGTCTCTCTCTCTCTCTCTCTCTCTCTCTCCTCTCTCTCTCTCTCTCTCAAGCAGAAAATTTGCGTGGCTGATTCTGAAGATTATCTCGCTCTCTTGGTCTGTGTATATTAGTGCATATTAGTGATTTGTGCCTGTGAATATGTATGTGGATGGATGTCTGTGTGCTTATGTATGTTTGTTTACATGTGCATGTGTATGTTTATGAGTGCATGTGCTAGGATGCGTATTTGCATGGTTGTGTATGTGTGCGGCTGTATGTTTGCTTTGATGTACTTGTGGATGTGTGTGGAGTGTGTTTGTGTGGACGTGTGCAAATGTGTATTTGTATGGATGTGTATGTATGTGTAGATGTTTATGTGTTTGTGGATGTGTATTTGTATGGATATGCATGTGCCTGTGTATAGGTGTATGTGCGGTTGTCTTTGTATTCTTTGTATGGGTTGATTTGTGCCCGTTACTCCCACTATTATCAGTGAAATGAGAGCAGATTTACTCCCAGTCCTCACCCCAGGGGAAAACAATTTTCGAAAAACCCGACGACTCGAAAAGAATTTTGAGATTTCTCTCTCATCCTCGTGTCATTCCATTTGCCCAAGAGCATCGGGGTATCGATTTTTGAGAAAAGATAATGCATTAAACTACCCAGGCAGGCAGGGACGAGGCAGCTTTCAAGTCTTCCACTACTGTATGAAAGCTGAAACTATTCTCTCTCTCTCTCTCCTCTCTCTCTCTCTCTCTCTCTCTCTCTCTCTCTCTCTCTCTCTCTCTCTCATATATATATATATGTATATATATATATATATATATATATATATATATATAATATGTATATATATACATATATATGTATATATATATATATATATGTGTGTGTGTGTGTGTGTGTGTGTGTTTGTCTGTCTATATTATATAATACACGCACACACACACACACACACACACCACACATTATATATATATATATATATATGATATATAATATATATATATATATATATATATTATATATTTGTGTGTGTGTGTGTGTAAATAATGTATATATATATATATATTATATATAATATATATATATATATATATATATATAATCTAAATTTCACGTTACCCATTGTATCATCCTGTTGTGTTACTTTTAAAAGTCGTTTGTCTTCCATCCATTTTGCAACACCAGAGATTGAAATCAGTCAATCTCCTGTTCATTCGTGAGCACATTTTGTACATTAGACCCTGTGACCAAATTTCCGGGTGGTTGCAACCCAAAGAAAGATAAGAGTTTTTTTATTTTTTATTTCTCCCTTCGTTTCTTCTCATTTTTTTCCCTCGTCCTTTTTATTTAATTACGATGTTTTTTTCTTCTTTTCCCCTTGTCTTTTTATTTAATTATACGATGTTTTGTCAGTGATTATTCGGCAGTGTGATGGGTTCCTGATTGGCGGCAGATGCGCTAAAATCGGCGGGGGACGGGGGTTAGGCCAGAGACCCCCGTAATTAGGATTTTAGTTAATTATTATTCCCCCTCTGCTGCTTATTAATAAAGAGGACGTTACGAAGATTGTGTTTGATGGAAATGCAGGCCTTTTCCCCCTCACTCACTCCCTCCCTCCCTCCCTTCTCTGTAGAGGGGAACCAAAGGCCATCAATTTCCCTCCTGTCCTCTTAAGAGGAGGGAACTAAATATGCTGCCTTTTCCCTCCCCCTCCTTCCTTCCCATCTCTGTGAAGGGGAATCGAAGGCCATTAATTCCCCTCCTTTCTTCTCGAGAGGAGTAAACTAAATAGCCTCCTTACTTTCCTCCAAATTCTCTCTCAACCTCCCGACCTTTGTTGAAGTCAAGAAAACCAAAGTTTCTTCCCGCCGATTCCCTCTTACTACAGGAAGGGAACAAAAGACCCTTCATCTCTCATTTTTCTGTAGAGGAGAAATCGAACGCCGCTCCGTCCGCCGTTTCGCCTCTAAATAAGATTTGGCAAAAGGCCCATTTTATCCCTTCGCGGTTCAAGAGGGGAACCGATTGCCATATTAAATGGGGTTTAGGTCCTTGTCCCTTCTTCCTCCGGAGAGGAGGTTCGAAGGGGCCCTTCATACCTCCTCCCCCTCCTCTTATCTATGTGTAACCAAAGCCCCTTTCCTCTCTTTCTTCTTCTAAGGCCCTTTCTTTCTCTCTTCGTCTTTGGAGAGGCAAAAGGGAAGTCCTTCTCTATCTCCCTTCCTCCCTTCCTCCCTCTACAAAAGGGAATTAATGGCCTTCCCCTTCCGTCCTACTCCCGAAAGTGGAGAGAACCAAGGCAGGCCCTTCCTTTCTGCTCACTCTGTAGAGGGAACTGAAGACTTTGCCCACCATCTTCTCTATAGAGATGAACCAAATTCCCCAGACTCCCTCTTTTTCTTTAGAGGGACATTGAGAGAGACCCTCTCTTCCATCTCTCTAACTAAAATAGAGGGGAAACGAAGGGGCTTTCTCCCGAGATGCTAAGAGCTCACCTTCCATCATCCTTTACAGACAGGGGAACCAGATTTCTCTTCTTCTTCCCTCATCTGTAAGGGGAAAATTGAAATTCCTTCCCTCCCTCCCTCCCTCCCTCCATTTAAAGACAGGAACCCAATGGCCTTTTCTCCCCATCCTCCCCCTTCCAACTCTCTTATAAATTGGATGGAACTTCGTTCATTTTGTCTTCCGTTTTCCACAACTGAGGAAAAAGTATTTATAAGTTAGTTTTGTGATGGTGGAATAAAATTGAAAAAGGAACCGAGATAATATTGTAGGAAAGGAAGAACGTCTTTGGAGAATGTGGTTAAGTGAAGTGAAAGTTTTTTCGAGGAGAACGTCTTTGAGACTTTGCCTCAGGAGTGTAGAGTTAAAAACGTTTGTGGGTAAGGGCAAGTAAAATGAAGAATGTTTTTGAGTAAGGGAAAGTGAAATGAAGAACGTTTTTTTAGTAAGGGAAAGTATAACGAAGAAATTAGTTTAGTTTGGGATACTAAAATGAAAATGTTTTTAAGCATGGGACAGTAAAGTGAAAATGGTTTTAAGCATGGGACAGTAAAATAAAAATGTTCTTAAGCGTGCAACAATTAAATGAAAGTGTTTTTTCAATACGGGACAGTAATGTGAAGAACGTTTTTGAGTAATGAACAGTAAAATGAACAACATATTTTAGTATAGAGCAGTAAAATGAAGAACGTTTTCTACTATGGAACATTAACATAAAAACGTTTTTGAGTATGGGGCAGTGTAATAAAAAAAAACATTTTTTAGTATGCGACAATAAAGTCAAGAATGTTTTGAATATTGGACAGTAAAATGAAGTATTTTGTTTTTGTTTTTTAGTATGGAACCGTAAAATGAAAATGCTTTTTAGTATGAGACAGTAAAATCAAGAACTTTTTTTTATGGAACAATAAATAGAACATTTTTGTGTATGGAACAGTAAACATGAATGGACATTAAAATGTAGAACGTTTTTGAGTATGGAAGAGTAAACATGAAAACGTTTTTTAGTATGGGACAGTAAAATGAAGAACGTTTTTGAGTATGGAACAGTAAACGTGAAAATGATTTTTAGTATGTGACAATAAAGTGAACATTTTTGAGTATGGAACAGTAAACATGAAAACGTTTTTTAGTATGGGACAGTAAAATGATGAACGCTTTTGAGTAAAAGACAGTAAAATCAGGAACGTTGTTGAGTATGGAAGTAAAATGAAGAAAGTTTTTTTTATTATGAAATAGTAAAATGAAAACCTTATCGAGTACTATAGTACAGTAAACTGAGGAACGTTTTTGAGTATGGAACAATACAACGAAGAACGTTTTTGAGTACGAGACAGGAAAATGATCACCTGATTGAGTATAGTACAGTAAAATGAGAGCGTTTTTGAGTATAGGAGAGGAAAGTGAAAACGTTTTGAGTCTGGGATAGTAAATCGAAGAATGCCATTTAATATGGGATTGTAGCATGAAGAACGTTTATGAGAAAGTGGCTTGATGGAAAGATTCATCTGTTCATTAATAATTCCATAGTAGTTATTCTCTGTGTGGTTATCTTAACGGAAATGACATTTAGCGAAAAACTTAGAGATGTGGTTGAGAAACTTCGTTATTCTTAAGAATATCATGGTGTTAACTTTCGGCAGTCTTAAGTTTTTGTATCGTGAGAGGTGTCTTGTTATTATTTTTTTCCGAATGGAATGTAATTTGACTTTCCATATAACGTAAGTATGTGTGTTTTCTACATAGACTGGATGGTGGTAAAAGCAAATGATGGTTTATTCATTCATCGCAGTTGAAAGAAACTGGGAATCTCTCTCTCTCTCTCTCTCTCTCTCTCTCTCTCTCTATCTCTCTCTCTCTCTCTCTCTCTCTCTCTGAAAATTAACACTGCAGAGAAGAATTATGTCAGTGAGTGCACTCATAACAAATACTGAAAGGACCATCTTATCCAAAAACAGATATTGAACAGATTCGTCTTCGCCCAAGTTACAAAAGTTCGTCTAGACGTGCAGTTGACTCCGTAATGAAAATGAGAGAGAGAGAGAGAGAGAGAGAGAGAGAGAGAGAGAGAGAGCTTGCTCTCAGTCCGATCACTGCTGGCACTGACTGTGATCCTTCGATGACGGCGCTGCAGGTAATTACCGGACGGAAGCAAGACAGAAAAATGGACGGGGGACCATGATTGACGCGCCTGAGTGACTGAGGAGTTTCGATTATGTGGACGTAATGAAGAAACGAATTTACGGAGGACGAAAGGGGTTGCCTTAATCATTATAAAGGGGCTTTTAAGTGGATTGATTTAACAATCAGTCGGGGGGGGAGGGGGTTAGGGTGGGGATGGGGTTTTGAATTGCAGTCAATAAATAGTACATTATCCGGGCGAGTAAGGGATGGCCATTTTGACGGACCGACATTGGAAGGAGATTAAAATGTATGCTAGAAGAGAATGATGTTGTTCATACATCCGCCTGTCACGTCGACTCGTTTCTCCTCTCTCTCTCTCTCTCTCTCTCTCTCTCTCTCTCTCTCTCTCTCTCTCTCTTTGACAAATGAATTTTGTGATGATATTATTTAAGTGGGACAATGGCGATACCCGTCTGGTTGTAGTGGCAGCTGCAATGGCATTCTGCTTCTGCCATGACAGCATTGAAGGTTCGCGTTCCCCGGTGGTATTTAAAAAGAAAATGCACTTCGAAAGCATTTTGTTAACTCTTTGGAAACTCTTTCCTTTTTTTAAGGAGGGATTTTCCCAGTTTGATGCGTCAATAACGTTGACGGTTCGTAGAGCTATTTTCAGGTGGATCGCGTCTCACTTGTGGACACGTTACTTTATTCTCTTCGATAGTTATTTTTTTTAAACATTTGAATATAATTATTTTAGTGAAAGTGTTAAAGCATATTTGGCTTAGAGAAAAATCTATTTTTATATAGGTCTCACATTAACGCACTTCAAAGTGTGCTGCCTATTGTATTGTAAAAAAAAAAAAAAGTGTATACCTAAAAAAAAGTCAAATGCATCATTGTAACACAGGCAAAATTTTCAACGGAGTTGATTACAATCACAAAGGCATTAACTGGATGTCACAGCATTATCTAGTGGTGTGTCATAATTAACTGAAAAGTTGTTTTTAGTTATATTTCCATTGTGATATTTGCAACGCAGTGCTCGGTTATTTATCTCGTCAAATTTGTATCTTTCGGAATAATGGTTTTCTTAGATATTTTAAAACGCTTACCAGCTCTATCATCAATATCCTTGTAATAGTCACGCAGGCTGTCTGCAAAGTCCTGGAACGAGAAGATAACTATAAAATTTGGTGTCTGAAACCAATTAGTTCTTGATGTTCTGTTATATCTGAAAACTTGGAAACTAAAAAACAATAAGGTTTCTTTTAAACTCTTGCCATCATTACATCAATTTTCTCTGGGAAAATATCGTGCCAAATTATATTGTGGATGGTGAACTATCAACAAAATTAAACTATCGTCGAAAAATACGCCGTGAAAAGCTGTTGATTCCTCTTTGCTGACGGAAGAGACGAAGTACAGTTGCGTCGGTTTCATTCCTGAAAATGTTTTTTTCCTCTTTGGAGACGAAAACATTTTTTCGTTTGAGCCGAAAGAATGGCATTGACGAGGAACAAGAGAGAATTATTTCGACGCTTTTCGTTTGGAATTTTTACTTGTTCCTTTATTATTTAGCGTTGGTATTTTCCGTCTCCTGCTTTTTTAACGGGCGAACACACGCACACACATTTTATATTATATATAAATATTTATATATAATATATATATATATATATATATATATATATATGTAAATTGTGTATATATTTTTAATATATATATTATATGCTTATATATAATATGTATACATATGTAAATATATTATGATATATTTAAAACACAAACCTCGCAGAGTCAATAGGCAAATACCTCCGCTGGTGTTTTTTTTTTTTTTTTTTTTTTTGTGTGTGGTGTGTGTCTCCCCGCCCACCCGAGGACCAAACAAATGAAAAGGCAGCAACTAGGCGACCAGGGAAAAGGCAATAGCTGTAGCCTTACCGGTGTCCGAAGGTGGAGAGAAATAAAAATACAATGGCAATGGATCAGGACAAAAAGAAAAAAAAAGAAATTATCATCTGTCAGTGCTTCCCTGAAGGTGTTCATGATGCTGATGTGTTTTCAAAAAGAGGAGATAGCGAGCCTCTCTCTCTCTCTCTCTCTCTCTCTCTCTCTCTCTCTCTCTCTCTCTCTCCTCTCTTTCATCTTCATTTTCATCTTCACAACTATTCTGTTTAACCTAAATTTATTCAGGCTCTCTCTTAACCATTCTGTTTAAATGTTAAATACTCTCTCTCTCTCTCTCTCTCTCTCTCTCTCTCTCTCTCTCTCTCTCATACATACCTTTATGTGTACATATGATAACGTCATAGAAACAAATAGCGGTGTAAACAAATACATGTGTATGTTATATGTAGTGACGCCATAGAAAACATCGTAGAAGTAGCGACTTTTTGCCATATATGGTGTATAAACAATACACCTGTATAGGCATATGTAAAGACGTCATAGAAGCAAGTAATGAATGTTGCCATATATAGTCTCAGTAATGAAAGCAGTGACGCCATAGAATCAAATAACGACTCGTTGCCATATATACGGCTTGTATTCATATAATTAATGAAAGCAATATGATAAAAACAAATATCGACTCGTTGCCATATGTACGGCATGGTTTTATAAAAGTAATGAAAGTAATGACGTCACAGTATTTATATAAGTAATAAAAGTGATGACGTCATAGAATCAAATAACGATTATTGCCATATATACGACATGTATTTATAAAGTAATGACAATAATGACGTCATAGAATCAAATAACGATTGTTGCCATGTATACAGCATGCATTTATATAAGTAATGAATGTAATGGGGTCATAGAATCAGATAACGATTGTTGCCATATATACGGCATGTATTTATAAAGTAATGAAAGTAATGACGTCATAGAATCAAATAACGATTGTTGCCATATATACAGCATGTATTTATATAAGTAATGAATGTAATGACGTCATAGAATCAAACAACGATTGTTGCCATGTATACGGCATGTATTTATATAAATAATGAAAGTAATAACATCATAAAATCAAACAACGATTGTTGCTCTATATACGGCATGTATTTATAAAGTAATGAAAGTGATGACGTCATAGAATCAAATCACGATTGTTGCCATATTTACGGCATGTATTTATATAAGTAATGAAATTAATGACATCATAGAATCAAATAACGATTGTTGCTATATATACGGCATGTATTTATGTAAGTAATGAAAGTAATGACGTCATAGAATCAAATCACGATTGTTACCATATTTACGGCATGTATTTATATAAGTAATGAAATTAATGACGTCATAAAATCAAATAACGATTGTTGCTATATATACGGCATGTATTTATGTAATAATCGAAAGTAATGACGTCATAGAATAAAATCACGATTGTTACCATATTTACGGCATGTATTTATATAAGTAATGAAATTAATGACGTCATAGAATCAAATAACGATTGTTGCTATATATACGGCATGTATTTATGTAAGTAATGAAAGTAATGACGTCATAGAATCAAATCACGATTGTTACCATATTTACGGCATGTATTTATGTAAGTAATGAAATTAATGACGTCATAGAATCAAATAACGATTGTTGCTATATATACGGCATGTATTTATAAAGTAATGAAACTTATGACGTCATAGAATTAAATAACGATTGTTGCCATATTTACGGCATGTATTTATATAAGTAAAGAAAGTAATGACGTCATAAAATCAAATAACGATTGTTGACATATTGAAGGCATGTATTTATAAAGTAATGAAACTAATGACGTCATTGAATCAAATAACGATTGTTGACATATTGATGGCATGTATTTATAAAGTAATGAAACTAATGACGTCATAGAATCAAATAACGATTGTTGACATATTGACGGCATGTATTTTGTAAAGTAATGACGTCATACAATCAAATATCGACTTGTTGCCACTTCTGCGTCGTAGACAAATTAAATCTGGTCTTGCTGCGACGGGCCGAGTGTCGACAGCCAACTTAGATACCTAATTAAAGTTTCTTCGAACTTAAAATAGGTTGCAGATAATCTAGGTCTTCTTGGGACGGGTGTATCCCTAACCTTCCCCCCCCCCCCAAACCCCCCCCCCCCCCCCCCCCCACTTCCTAAGATATTGTTGCTGCGTCGTTAATTAGGCCTATGGGAGCCGTAGATGGAGGGGAAACCTATAGAAAACTTCTGATGGAGGTGTAGGTAACAATGACAAGGTAATTTGCAGATTTTGATTGACTCCGCTCAAGTTTTGGCCGCAGTCGGTTTCATTTGCTCTATATATAGGACATTTACGTATGAGTGCCTGCGTTTGTGTGTATTCAAGTTAAGAAGTTAGTTACGAGACCGTATATTCTGATTGAATGAACTCTATATATATATATATATATATATATATATATATATATATATATATATATATATGTGTGTGTGTGTGTGTGTGTGTGTGTGTGTGTGTGATACATATATATGAATGTATATATGTATGTATCCTATTCTATATATTGTATATATATATATATATATATATATATTATTCTTTTTTATTTATTTTAACATCAACATTCACGAGAGCATAGCTGAGTACTTTGTCTGTTCCATTCCAGTAGCCTCCGTTATTGTGACAACAGTGTTATAACGCTGTAAGATTTAAACGTGAATTAAATCTAACGTAGATCTTATTTTCAAGTATTGTCATGTAACTCTGTTAAAATACAGAATAGTGCTGCAATGAGAATATGCTTATCATCTGAGTTGTATGACTCGAAAGATTTACATTCAATCCAGGAGATTTCGAAACGGAGGCAGACTTGAGACTGTAAAGCACCGGACAAGATATCAAGTGAAAGTTCACCATGAAATGTTAATGAACAGGGGAGGTTTCATGTTGAGTCCAATTCTTTTTATTGCTATGTTAAAAATTGATTCTTTTCTCATATAAGTTTTTGCGTTTTACTTCAGAATGAGGTACACTTTTAGTTTTCTGAAAAGAAAACTATTGTGTCGGCTATGTCTGTCCGTCCGGACTTTTCATTTCTTTCTGCCCTTAGATCTTAAAAACGACTGAGGCTAGAGGGCTGCAAATTGGTATGTTGATCATCCACCCTCCAATCATCAGACATACCAAATTGCAGCCCTGTACCCTAAGTAGTTTTCATATTATCTAAGGTTAAATTTAACTATAATTATGTGGCAACGATATAGGATAGGCCACCACCAAGCCGTGGTTAAAGTTTCATGGGCCTCGGCTCATACAGCATTATACCTAGACCACCCAAAGATAGATCTGTTTTCGTTGACCTTGATTATACGCTGTATCGGCTGTACAGAAAACTTGATTTTCGGCGCATTTATTACATGTTTTATAATTTAATTTTTTTTCTAAATAATCTCGTGTCCTTCGTAGATCACAGTAATGGCTCTCTTTACAAAATTCTTGCAGTGCACTGATAGGAACTATATTGAAATACACGATTATTCCATTGTGATATTAGTAGATCAGTTTATTTTTATGGTTTAGTTTCACATGCAAAAAAAAAAAAAAAAAAACTTCAGAAAATGCTTGATTGAGGATGAATCTCTCACACGGAAATGAACCACTCTCACGGGATTGACAGTTTTACGTATTCCTTTACCAGTAGAGGAAATATATTTATAAATGATTGTCAATAGATGATTTATGTAAATGATTAAGGGGAAGGAAAGATATGGGAAGAAGAAGGAGGAGGATGGAGGAGGAGGAGGAGGAGGAGGAGGAGGAGGAGGAGTGGACTTTGGAAAAAGAAGAAGAAGAAAGGAAAGAATTGACATGGGAAAAAGGAAGACGACGACGAAGAAGTAGGAGAGGAGAGGAGAGGAGGAGGGACTTGGGAAGAAGACTAAGGAGAAGAAGAAAGGAAGGGACTTGGAAAGAAGAAGAAGGAGTAGGAGGAAGCAGTAGGGAGAAAAAAAAAAAAGAAAAAAAAAGAAAAAGAAGAGTAAAAAAAAGGGGAAGAAGGGGTATGGAAAGGGGGCGGGCGGGGTGGGGGAGGGAAGGGCCAGACTACCGAAAGCCATCCACGCTGTAATCGACCGTCAGGAAAAGTGGACACCTGATGCCACACGTCGTGACTGGCACCGCCATTTTTTTTTTTTTTTTTTTTTTTTTTTTTTTCTACGGAACGCATTTTTGTACTTCTTTTTCCGGGGAAGGCAGATATGGCTTCCATCACGGTGCAAAAGGGCCTTTAGCAGGCGTAAGGAGAAGGAGGAGGAGGAGGAGGAGGAGGAGGAGGGGAGAGAGAGAAAAGCTGATTAGGATGTGCAGGAAATGAGGGAGAAATGGGGTGAGGAAATTGGGGGAAGCTGCCAGGGAGGAAGGTGTGAGGCGTCGGGCTAATGATGCTACTTTTCCATCTTTCGAAATTTTGGGTGATTTTTTTTTTAGATCGTTCGCGAGATTGACTTGATTTTGCGTGCTTCTGCCCGCGCGTCCGGATGTGTGTGTGTGTGTGTGTGTTTGTGAGGAAGGAAGGAAGGAAGGCAGTGTTGGATGCTTTCTGTGTATGGACACTCACTTGCATTAATATATTAAATATATTATAAAGACTGGTTTGAGGAATTTGAAAAATCAAGAGGTCGTGAGTCTGTAGTAGTATTCACGAAAGTTTTTCCTGATAATTGAAAATAGCCTCTTCAAACACATTTTTTAACTATTTTGAATTTGTTCTGTAATACGTTTCTGAACAAATAAATTTAATGAGGAGACGGAACTTTTTATTTTTATTTTTGGTGAATATATTTATGCCAATTGATGGGGCTTAAATTCCATCGTTGATAGCCACCCCCCCCCCCCCCACCCCCCCCCTCCCCCCCCCCCCCCACCCCCCCCCCGCCAACCCCCCCCCCACCCCCCCGAACCCCCCCCCCCCTAACCTAAACCCCGCTTTGTTTTGTGGCCTTGAAAGACCTTAGATTTCATATTTGAAATACAATTTTGATATTAATAGGCCTAATCTCATATGAATGCTCTGTCAAAAGTTTTATTTCATTCGTACCAGAAACAATAGACGCTGCAATTCCCCGGACCTTTCATTATTCAGGCCTGTCCTCTCTCTCTCTCTCTCTCTCTCTCTCTCTCTCTCTCTCTCTCTCTCTCTCTCTCTCTCTCTCTCATGCATAATCGAAAGGTTTTCAAGCGTCATTGATTATGAAAAGTGCCACGGTATAGATTCCAAATGTTATTCAATGCCCTTTACAATGATGTCGAAGCTGGTCTGATTAAGTGAGTTTAATTTGCTTTCGGTTTTCTATTAGGAAAAATTCCCACTTATATTCCCGTTACACTACTTGAGCAGCCCTCAAAGAAAAACAAATGAGTTAATAGAGAACTTCTGCTGCTGTTTTTAATGTTCACACAGTCTCACCTTATAAAAATTTTCATTAGATTTTATTGAAAAAAAAATTTTCCCGAAATTTTTTTTCTCGTTATAATTTTTATGATTTTAGGTTTTCAGTTTGTTTAGACCTACCTTGGTTTTTTTTCACCCACGATCTGCTTTTTTATGACTTGTTTAATCTTATGTATTCTATTGGATTTTTATAAACAAGTTATTTACATCGGATTTTTTTCTCTCCGTATGCTTAAGTTTTCACGATTTCAATCTCTTTCGACTTGCATTGTTTATTTCTCTCGCGATCTTCCCATCTATTCCAAACGCTCTTCTTCTGAATAGTAGAAGCTCACGAAAGATAGTCGCCTTTGCAGTATATATGTATTCGAATTTAGATTGGGTTCTCACGCGCATATTAGATGATGGATAGATTCACATCCACCCGCGTGTGTTGTTCATTTGAATGTGGCCATGTAAAAGGGGCCATAAGAGATCTAGTTCATAAAAGGGTTCCTCAGAGATCCAGTTCGTAAAAGGGGTCCTTAGAGATCCAGTTCGTAAAAGGAGTCCTCGGAGATCTAGTTCATAAAAGGGGTCTTCGGAGATTTAGTTCATAAAAGGGGTCTTCGGAGATCTAGTTCATAAAAGGGGTCTTCGGAGATTTAGTTCATAAAAGGGGTCTTCGGAGATCTAGTTCATAAAAGGGGTCTTCGGAGATCTAGTTCATAAAAAGGGTCTTCGGAGATCTAGTTCATAAAAGGGGTCTTCGGAGATCTAGTTCATAAAAGGGGTCTTCGGAGATCTAGTTCCTAAAAGAGGTCCTCGGAGATCTAGTTCATAAAAGGGGTCCTCGGAGATCTAGTTCATAAAAGGGGTCCTTAGAGATCCAGTTCGTAAAAGGAGTCCTCGGAGATCTAGTTCATAAAAGGGTCCTCAGAAATCTAGTTCGTAAAAGGGGTCCCTCAGGAGATCTAGTTCATAAAAGGGGTCCTCAGAAATCTAGTTCGTAAAAGGGGTCCCTCAGGAGATCTAGTTCATAAAAGGGGTCCTTAGAGATCCAGTTCGTAAAAGGAGTCCTCGGAGATCTAGTTCATAAAAGGGTCCTCAGAAATCTAGTTCGTAAAAGGGGTCCCTCAGGAGATCTAGTTCATAAAAGGGGTCCTCAGAAATCTAGTTCGTAAAAGGGGTCCCTCAGGAGATCTAGTTCATAAAAGGGGTCCTCAGAAATCTAGTTCGTAAAAGGGGTCCCTCAGGATATTCTAAAGTTCATTATTAAATGTCCTCAGTAAATCTAGTTCGTAAAAGGGGCGGTCCCTCAGGAGATCTAGTTCATAAAAGGGGTCCTCAGAAATCTAGTTCTTAAAAGGGGTCCCTCAGGAGATCTAGTTCATAAAAGGGGTCCTCAGAGATCCAGTTCGTAAAAAGGGTCCTCAAGAGATGGAGTTCGTAAAAGGGGCCCTTAGAGTTAGGCAAAGTAGAACCTGGTAGTTCGTCAACTGTTGTGGTTCACAGCCAGAATGTTGAACGGAATGGTGTTAGGAATTCAGAAGTTTCATTCCATCCCATTATCCCTCGAGTCTCCTATCCGTTTTCCTTCCCCATCCCCCACTTCCCACCCCCTCCGCACCTCCCACTTCGAGGATTATCCCACTTCCTTGTAAAGCTATTGATGGACATCATCTAATCCGAAGGAGGCTTTATTACTCTGTCAACATGCCGATAGGGGTGGGGCGGGGGTGTGCTGTTACGACCCTAAGGCTTCTCGCCCTGAGGGGTATGGGGGAACAGGTTATTAAGTGTTTGGCCAAGGAACGACCGGGCGATGATGGCCTTTGCTAATTATTGTTTGACCCACACCACACGCTATCAGTGACCTCACTGTCGTAACTGAGCTGATTTCAAGGTCATTCTTTCTCTTGTGTTGCTTTGTTGTGGAATTGATACGTCATTTCCTTCCTAGGTCACTATTTAAATATTGTGTTAATTGATATATATATTTATGTAAGTCCAGTACCATACAGTCTCTCATATATATATATATGTATATATTATAGATATATATATATATATATATATATATATATATATCAATGAATAATAAAAACACCGTATCGTGGTTCTAAAGAATCAATAGAAAGATCCACAGTAATATCCTTGTTTATCCAGATGAAATGTATTTCCACAAATATATTTTCATCTGGATAAACAAGGATATTACTGTGGACCCTTCTATCGATATAGAATATATATATATATATATATATATATATATATATATATATCATATACATAAACATAAACATAAGTATATATACATACATACACATATACATTCATGCACTCATATATATATTGCCATCAATTTCTCTGTAAAATAGAATTACCCATAAACTGTCAATTTAGTGTTTAGGTAGTTTATATGTGTTACGATTTGCGTGTTTTATTTTTCTATAATGGAGCCCACGTGATAAAAGGTTTTAAGAGCGCGCGAGCACGCACACACCCCATGCTTTACTGCTTTCTAATTTGAACGGAGACTCGTCCATAAGGGCTGCCGGCAGGTACACGCACCTCCCTCTTAATTAAATTAATGGCCATGATACTCTCTCTATAAGGCACGCGTGTGTGGGCACACGTGTGTGATGGGTAGGGTGGTCCCGGGAATGCCAGGGTCGTGGGGGTTGGGGATGTGGTAGGCTGTAAGCTAGGAGTCCCAAGGTCGGGAAGGGGAAGGGGGTTAGAGGGCGAAGGTTGTGTAATGATCGAATACCTTGGTGCGCAGATTACAACGTTGGATTTATTGATGTTATCATTAGTTCGATGGCAACAAAATGTTTGTGGCATGTAGGCAGCGAAAAGTGATTCAGCTGATAAACCCCGCCCCCCGCCCCCTTAAAGTATGAGGTACGAGTGGGCATATGCAAATGAGACGTAAGAACACGAGGGGCTTATCCCTTGCTTTGATTTATCCCGTGAGTTTGTCATCACCGGGTAAATTAAGGACAAGTCCGTGGAGGCATTGGTGTGTGCTAGAGAGTGGGTGTTTGAGCGTGAGTCTTTGCACGCGCAAATGCATTCAATAATTCTGTGGTGCATGCATTTTATGTTGCATTGGCTCTGGAAATACAAGGGTCTAACAGGAATAAACTCATATGGGTGATTACTTAATGCTAATGTCTTTATATATATATATATATATATATATATATATATATATATATATATATATATATAGAGAGAGAGAGAGAGAGAGAGAGAGAGAGAGAGAGAGAGAGAGAGAGAGAGAGAGATATCTATATATATATAATATATATATGATTAATAATAATAACGGTAATATAATAATATTTATGAATAATGTATGTTGTCACCTAATACCGTAATGATTATAGTTTTATCGTAAATATGGTATTAATCTTAAATGGAACACTGATGCTATTCGCCCTGTTCAGTCTAGGCAATAATAATAACTAATAATAATAATAATAATAATAATAATAATAATAATAGTAATAATAATTAAAATATCCTCTTAGTAGCACGAGTCTTCAAATGGAGAAACAAATCCAGAGTTATGTAAATGTACATATATTTAAATTAAAAACTGCAAGGATAGCTATCCTTGCAAAGTTTTGTAAATTTAAATATATGTACATTTACATAACTGTAGATTTGTTTCTCCAATAATAATAATAATAATAATAATAATAATAATAATAATCATATTGTTATTACCATTATAATATAATGTACATGGTCGCCTGATACCGTATGATCTTAATTATTTGTTAATTTTATTACTATTGACATTAAATTGAAAACTCCGATACTAGTTGCCACAGTTGTTCAGGCAAGGCATTGGTTGTTATATTGTCTATTCCACATTTCCCATTTCCTTATTCGTCCAATTTCACCGACTTCCTTATTTACGCAACTCCCAAATTCCAATCAAGGATCCGGTGACGTCATGATGCCATTAGTAAAATCACCTGGCCTACAAATGTTAATTAGATCCAACTTTAGAAAAGCGATTATCGTTGTTTTCCTAAGTGTTTTCCGGGCTGTAATGACTGCTCGTATTAATTAGTCGAAAATAGTAGTTTTATCACTGCAAAATTTAAAAAGTTGCTTTGCAGCATTTTCTCAGAGCATTGGGCGTTCGGTTTCCTTTGTTTTAAGCTTAAGCTGTTACTCAGCTTATCTTGTCTATTCTTAGCTTAGGCAAGTCTACTCACTGGCGCCGGATATCTTGCGTCTTAGCTTAAGTGAATATCACAGTAGTTATCACTTCTCTTCTAAGCTTGAGAGGGAATGCTTCCAGTTGGAGCTGGGATCTATTTTTGTCAGCTTAAGAGGGATATATCGGCTTGTTACGGATTGCTGCCAGTTGGATATCATATCTCTAAAACTTTTGTGGGATTGTTTGCACAATAGAACCACTGCTACTTCTCTCCTAAGATTGTAAGAGATTAACTGCAAATTAACACAAGTTTCACATCTCTTAGTCAGCTTGTTGGGCACAAGATATCACTTCTCTTGGTCGGGTTTGTTTGTCACAAGAAATCTCTTCTGTTGATCGGAATTATTGGACACAAGATATCACTTATCTTGACCGGGTTTGTTTGACGCAAGACATCATTTCTCTTGGTCCAGATTGTTGGACATAAGATATCAGTTCTCTTGTTCAGGATTGTTTGACACAACATATCACTTCCCTTGGTCGGAATTGTTGGACACAAGACATCATTTCTCTTGGTCGGAAATGTTTGAGACAAGATATCACTTCTCTTAGTCGGGTTTGCTACCACACCTCTCCTATAGAGAGTGTAAGTTAATTAACTACCATTGTGGGACGTTCTTTTATCTGCCATTGATGATAGATTAATGAAACTGAAATCAATGACGGGTCAGTACGCTAATGTTAATCCCCATCAGCTGGAAATTCTGAGATAATAATCCAGAATTATCCTAAGCCTTAATGATCTGTAATCTTTAATCCAGTGATATTTATGACCTCGACCTTTCCCGTAGTTCACACTCCAGAACAAGAGGAATTTTCAATTCTACAAGAGAGACAGGCTTTAAATTCTACTTTTATCAATCATGCTTTTTCGCCGCTGGTTTATATAGAGTATTTCCAAAGAGTTTTTGTTTTTAACAATTTTGTGTGTGTGTGTGATTCTGTTTAGAATGTGTAGTTGATAAGCTTAGAAGTTTTAATTCTCAAAGTCGATGTTGTCCAAGCTGTTTGGAGAGTTTGCCGTCGCTAATCGCTTAGAACTCTCAGATGCCTGATTGATTATTGATCGTGAACCTTTCAGTTCATAGTCATGATTTAACCAAGTCACTCCAAATTACTCTTTTACGCCAAACTTCCGTCAGGTCGGTGTTACGTAAGAGCTGCGGAATTCTTTTAATTCTTGACCGCTGGAAAAGCGGGATTCTCGGCGCAGTGGTATGTGAAACATATAATGTTTTGGGGGTATTTATATTTTTGTGAGATACATATTTTAACAAGATTTTCCGTTAGAATTAAAAATGCAAATATATATATTATACATAGTGTATATATATATATAATATATATATATATATATATATATATATATATATATATATATATATATATATATTTCCTGTGAAATCATCCTTCTTTTGAAGTAAATGTTTACTGCCATTGTGTGTGTGTGTGTGTGTGTGTGTGTATATATATATATATATATTATATATATATATATATATATATATATATATATATATATCATGCAGACTTAGGAGCAAGGCAGGTGAATTCAAATGTGCCTGCGTAATATACAGATAGATAAATCAGATAGTATATACACCCCATGCAGACGCACACGCTGAGCATTTGCATGCATTTCCAGGAGTGAAGCATGAATGGGATGGTAGGAAGATTAGTTAGCTGGTACAAGCGTCCTCCGGGGGAATGGGGGGGGGGGCGAGAGGGGGAGTACTCCACAGGGCCTCTTGTGTATATAGAGCGTACAGATTGCTCTCCCTATTAACACTAAAAGCTGGAAAAAGAGATCGTTTAATGGACTTGCCGAGATTGGAATGGAAATCCTGTACGGCAACCAGGAGAAATATAACAAGCGGGGGCTTAGCTTTTTTTTTTTTTTTTTTTTTTTTTTTTTTTTTCACTCATGGCAAATATGGAAGAGGGGATGGGGTGGGGGAGGTTAGGGGGGAGAAGGAGGCGGATGAAGGTGCAGGTATCATTGCCCTCCCAGAAGAATCTGCATGCTGACAAGATGGATTTGTTTATTATTTATTCATTCACTCTCATACACATACTTCTACGTATGTATATATATTCATATATGTATATATACATACATATATATATACATATATATAGTATATGTTTGTATTATATATGTGTATGATGTATCAGTGTATCAATACACACACACACATAAGTAAATATGTATTATATATATGAAAGATTTTCATGTATAGATAAATAGTATGAGAGGATTACATTCACAAGACCATAATTTCTCCCGTGATACGATTCAATGGTAATTGTCTGTACAAATAGAACAGTAGTTTGACAATACTGAATTTCCCCTTTTTCGTATAGACTCCGTATATTCTAAATGAGATCGAAATATAATTTTATTATACATAATATTGTTTAACCGATTGTAATTTAAAACTCGCAATTTTTCCATTTATTCAGATAAGTTGTAGAACTATTGAGAAAAGAAGGAATTAATAAAAATAAATAAAAATGGAAGTTCCATATCAAGCGGTTGTCTCATGATAATGGATGAGAGAGAGAGAGGAATAAATAAATGAATTTAAGGAGTGTGGTAATTGCCCTTCATGTAAAAGATCTCGGTAATGCTTGCAGTTATCTTGGCAAGAAAAATGAAAGGAAGAAATATTAAGAAATAGCCAAAATAAAAGGATTAATTGAAACGAATAACGGCGGTATAGTAAAATAAATAAAGAAGTGACAAATGGAATAATATAAAACTGACAATTTTGCAGTAGGGAAAGATGACAATGTTTACAAAATAAGAAGCTAGGTGAGGAGGAAATACTGAAAAATCGTAATAATAATAATAATAATAATAATAATAATAATAATAATAATAATAATAATAATAATAATAATAATAGCAGCAGTTCGAACATGCAGAAAAGTGTTCAGTACTTTGCTTGTGTGTGTGTGTGTGTGTGTGTGTGTGTGTGTGTATGTGTGTGTGTGTGTGTGTGTGAAGAGAGAGAGAAACATCATAGCACTTCGATTAATTAAGATGACTTTAGTAAGTGCAGGTTATTTTAAGAAATTTAAAAAATGGTGGATTGGAGGAAGGGAGGAATAAATTGGAAATGCAAAGAGGAAAACGAGTAATGATGAAACGTGAATGATGATGATGATGATGATGATGATGATGATGATGATGACGGTAAGAGAAAGAAAGAAATGGTGAGCTTGAAATGGATTGCCGTTTGGAAAATTAACTCCGACCTGGAAGGGATGCAGACAGAGAGAGAGAGAATATTACCATACATGGAATAGGAGGAGAGAGAGAGAGAGAGAGAGAGAGAGAGAGAGAGAGAGAGAGAGAGAGATCGGTTACTGGGCTTGAAAAGAGAGAGAGAGAGAGAGAGAGAGAAGGAGAGAGAGAGAGAAGGGAGGGTTACTAGGCTTCAAGGGTGAGATAGAGAGTTATAATGAGCAAACAAACTCGTTGATTTAAATCAATTTGGATCAGTCAGGGTTTTCAAGACTCCAGATAAGTCATCTCTCTCTCTCTCTCTCTCTCTCTCTCTCTCTCTCTCTCTCTCTTTCTCAAGTAGAAATCCCCGTGTGTACAAATGAAATTATATCAGTTGATAGCACACTGTTCGCAACTATCGCTTACGATTCGTGAGACGGATTTGTCCAAGTCATCTTCGTCTATTTCATTATCTCATCTGAATATGGAACTTGTGTCATTTCCATCACGGTATCATTTCTTACTCATTCCTGCCATCTCGGGCACTATTGTTTTTCAAGTTTCATTTTCATATTGACAAATTTTTTTTTAGGTATACAATAGTTTTATTTCATAATAGAATGGGTCGAGGTATACTATAGTTTTCATTGATAAAAATCTCATAATAGAATGAGTCGAGATATACATAAACGTCATTGATAAAAACTTCATAGTAGAATGAGTCGAGATATACAATAGTTTAACTCATAAAAACCTCATGAGTCGAAATGTACAATAGTTTCACTAATAAAAATCTCCTGAGTCACTAAAATGGTCAAGAAATCCACAATTGTGTGGATGTAATTATATATCAGAAATGTATATACAAAGGAGAGCTTTCGAGAACCTGCTCGATTCTCCTTGAGAAGTTCTCGAAAGCTCTAATGTGTATGTATGTATATATATATATATATATATATATATATATATAGATATATATATATATATATATATATATGCATCCACACCATTGTGGATTTCTTCACCGATAGCTTCATTGTCAGAATCTGTTTTTAAAATACAAAAGTGACGAAATGCAAAATAGTCTTACCAAATTCTTTGTAGAACGATAACATTGTTCAATGCAGTGTTTGTGCGCGTACCTTTAATGCCCATAGAGAGAGAGAGAGAGAGAGAGAGAGAGAGGAGAGAGAGAGAGATAGAGAGAGAGAGAGAGAGAGATTAATTGAATTTTTACGATAGCGAGCTAATGGCATCGCCGTAATGACCTTTTTAGCGAATGTAAAGTTTCCTAATTAGTATCAAAATGTGAGAGAGATGAGAGCGAGAGAGAGAGAGAGGGAGAGAGAGGAGGGGGGGGGGGGTGTCGAATGCTGAAACGTGTTACGGCCGCCGGAGCGGAGTTTGGGGATGAAATAGGCGCCGATAATCAGGATGATTATTTTGGGGATCAGGAGGCGCTCTCGTTTTTGTTTGTTGTTGTTGCTTTCCATCGGCACTCGATAAATTAGAATGATTATGTCAAGCTCTTTTACGTTCACATATATCTATATATATATATATATATATATATATATATATAGATATATATATATATATATATATATAAAAGAGAGAAAAAAGAGAGAGAGAGAGAGAGGAGAGAGGATCGAGAGAGAGAGAGAGAGAGAGATACTCTCCATTTGTTGTCTGCAAGACTGGAACTTCCATGGTATCGGCATGTAATAACTGCGTTTATGTAAAAAGTTGATTATTCGTATTAGATGACTCTCTCGCTCTCTCTCTCTCTCTCTCTCTCAGTGGGTGTGGATGTAAATGCTGAGGACTCCTAACAGCGCCTCCTCAAAACAAATCAACATAATTATCATCACGAAGATAAAGAAAAAAAAAAAATGATAAAAAAAAACCTCTTAAAGTAAATAAACCAAACCTTCCAAAAGTATCAACTTCCTCCCCCCTTCCCCCTTTCACAACTCTTTCTCCTCCCCCCTTCCTTTTCCTCTCTTCCCTCCCCCTTATCCCTATCTCTTTTCCTTCCCCCCTCCCTTACCCCCCTCCCTCCCCCCCCTTATCATCCCCCATTCTCTTCCACTTCACCCTCCCTCCCTCCCTCCTTCTGTAACTTTCCCTAATTTCAAATTCGACGGCCTCAGTTATGGGACTTTCTTTTAGCAAGTTTCTCTCCCTCTGTTCTATTCCCTTGGGAGCTTTAGCACTTTTGGTTGAGGGGGGGATGGGGGAGATGGGGTGGTACCTTGGAGTTTGTGTAGGGGGGAGAGTGGGGGGGGGGGTTTAATAGGAGGGATTCTTTTCGGGCGTAGGGAGGTGCTGAGTAATGGGTTGGTATTGGGTGGGTTTGTGTTGTGTAGGGTCTCCTTGGGTGGAGGGGAGAGGGGAGGGCTGTGTATGTGACTGTCTGTCTGTATATTCCTTCTCCTTTCCCCTGCCCTACCCTCCCCCCCTCCAAAAAAACACCTGATACCTACTTATTACGATAACCCTCTTTTCAAATTTTTTTTCCAATTTATTAAGTTTTAGTCACTGCTGTGTATGAGAGAGAGAGAGAGAGAGAGAGAGAGAGAGAGAGAGAGAGAGAGAGAATTATGTTAATGACGTTCTAATATGTGCTGTTCTTATTTTCATTGCAGTTTGTATAGTTTTATATTCCTCATTCATAATACCCTTCATCACATTTGCCTAGAGTCAACACCATCATTATACATTTATGCAACTTCATTCAGTGAATTGTGGTCCGATTTTATAGGAGCATTCACTTTAAAATGCTGTATAAGACAAAAGCTATGTATATTATTATATAAAGAATGCTCTCTCTCTCTCTATCTCTCTCTCTCTCTCTCTTCTCTCCCTCTTCTACTTTGGTACCTGTATTTTCCTTTCTTGTTTATGATACTTCATTTTTCCTGCTGTCTTTTCGAAGACCATTTTACTGTCTGAAGACTTCATTTCCCCCTTTTTTTCTCTCTTTTTTTATGCCATTTTCTTCACCTCAAATGACATTTTCATTTCATTTCCGATATGAAGTTTTTTTTTTCCAAATAGTGCATTGTTTCATATCGTCTTATTACGACGTTTATTTTTGTTTATGGTCCTTTGGCATTGTTTATCAGGCCTTTGTTCTTACGCGAGAGTACAGTTGCCCTTTACTTCTGCCTCCGTTTGAAAGTGTTATCCGGTCTTTTGAAATTTATCCCTCTCCTCTCATCCATGTACCTATTTTCCACCTTCCCCCATCCATATACGTTCATCCGCCTTGTTTCATCACCCCTTTTACTCTTGTTTCCTCTCCCTTACTCGACTGCTTCCTCCTCCTCCTCCATTCATATCCTTCTAGTTTCTTTAATTCATTGATTTATTTATATTCATCGCCTCCCCCCCCACCCCCCCCCCCCCCCCCGACAAAGTCTTTCCATTCACCTCTGTCCCCCTCTTCCTCCCATCTTTATGTTCCTCTCCCTTTCGGACACCCCCCCCCACCCCCCCACCCCCTCCTCCTACCATCTATCTCTTCCCTCGTTCCCTCTTCCATTGACTCGTGCCTCCTTTTATATACTTACTTCCATCTTCATACATTTAATACATCGGTACCTCCCTCTCCTATCCCCCACATACATTCAATAAATCGTCTTTCACCCTCCTCCATCGATGCGTGACCTCCTCTCTCTCCCCTACCCATTCCATCACCCTATTACCCTTCCTCTCCCTCCCCTCCCCTTCCTCCATCCACGTATTACATCTTCCTCAATTCCAAAAATTGAAGTGAAAATGCCTTCATTTCTGAATACAAGTCGGTTCATACGGTTACTTTCCTCCTCTTGGAATTGACTGTAACGAGAGAGAGAGAGAGAGAGAGAGAGAGAGAGAGAGAGAGAGAGAGAAGAGAGAGATCTCGGTCTGCCTCTATAAGAATTTTGATAACTATATTTATGACTCAATCTCGTTCTTCATAAAAAGTGGCCCAGTCTGCGGATAATTCATTGCTTCAAGTTATGGAGGGAGAGAACAGAAGAAATAGGCCAGAACACTAGAGAGAGAGAGAGAGAGAGAGAGAGAGAGTGTTTTGGTGCTGAAAATGTATACTACAACAGACGTTATATATTGACTCACTGTTGCATATAACATGTTGACATGCTCTTACCCACACGTATATTTGTTGGTTGATTCGGTTGTTGAAGAGTGACCGTAACAGACACTTGCTTTATTTTCGGGAGCAGTTCTCCATCGCAGCGTCCCTTCGACCCCTAGCTGTAGCCCCTTTCATTCTTTTTACTGCACCTCCTTTCATATTTATCATTCTTCCATCCTGCTATTCGTCCTCTCCTGACGATTATTTCATAGTGCAACTGCGAGTTTTTCCTCATGTTACACCTTGAATGACCTCATAGGTCCCAGTCCATGGCCTTTGACCTGAGCTCTATATTTCATTTCATTCCATTAGTAGAGACAGGCATACACACACACACACACACACACACAAACACGCACACATACATACTATTACTGGCACGCAAACAAACACACACACACACACACACACATATATA
>NC_061092.1:30989125-30996625 GCF_015104395.2 Macrobrachium nipponense | reverse complement strand
TGCAGATTCAGACACAAAAATGAAATAATTATGATGAAGGAAGATCAAATATTATGGAAAAGTTGGATTTTTTATGTCAGAATTTCTGGAAATGAAAAAAAGAACAACATCCAGAACAGGAAAGAGACATGGGAAAATCCTTATTACTACCAGTATTAAATGAAGGAGAAAACACGCAAACCATCATAGTGATGAATGCGCAGGGTTTCAGTTACGAGTAACTCAAAAAGAAAAATAGAGTACTTAGAAGAACTAACCCAAAATGAAAAGAAAATAGATATAATGAATATAAGTGAAACCTGGTATTCCCAAGAGACTGGGAATGATGATCAAATAAAAGGGTTCCAAAACTTATAGATCAGATAGAAAACTGGAATCAAGGGGGAACCGCAATATATGGGAAAGACAAAACAAGGAAAAAGGTATATGAGAAATATAGTAACTCAGAATGTGAACTAATAGCGGTAGAATTGAATCTGAAAAATTGATGAACATAGTAATATATAGACCTCCTATACTAAAGAGTTTGACTTAATAATTGAAAAATTGGATGATATATGTGAAATCACAAGGACTGACTATTCTCCTATCTGGTGACTTCAACTTTCCTTTCGTAGAATGGAAAGAACGAATAGGAGATTGTGGTTGTACTTATACATAAAAAAAGAGAGTAATAGTAGTGCAGAAGATAAGAGGCAATTTGAAAAGCTATTAGATATGCTACTAGAATACAACATTCAACAAATAAATCAACTGCCCAACAGAAAGGAAAATACTTTAGACCTAGTATTTGTGAACGAGATGAATTATGTTAAAGAAATAATAGTTTATAATGCGAATATTTCAGACCATAATGTCATAGAATTAACAGTTCATTCCAAAGCAAGTGAAAATAGAGATAAGCAAGAAATGAAAAAGTGGGAAGGATATGGAAAATACAACTTCTACAGTAAAAATATAAAATGGTCAGAAATTAATGAAGAATTAAACAAAGATTGGGATAACATTTTCGTAAGTGATGACATAAGGGTAAATACGGAGATATTATATAAAATATTGGAGAAAATATGTGGAAAAATATATACCGAAGAAGAAAAGTAAACATCATTCATGCATACAAGAGACAGAAGGATCTTGTTCCAGAAAATCAGAAAGTGGAAAAAAGGTCTTGCAAAAGAAAAAAAATGCATGGAAAGTTATAGAACTAAAAAGTAAGATAGAAAATGCAGAACAAAAGATTATACAAATCAAAAGAAAATGAAAAACGGGACTTGGAAGAAAAAACCCTATTTAAATATCAAGCAAAACCCAAGCTATTATACTCATATGCGAAGAAGATGAATAAAAGAAGAATAGAAATAGGCCCTCTGAGAATTGAAGGGAGATTAACGAATGAAAAAAAGGAAAATTTGCAACATACTGGCAGAACGATATAAGAGAGAATTCACCCCTAGAATAGATAATGAAGATAATGATATAGAAGTAAGGGATGAAAATAGTGAATATTTAGCTGACATAGATATTAATGAAGCTGATATTGTGCAGGTCTATTAATGAAATTAAAAATGGAGCTGCTGCAGGGCCCTGATGGAATTCCTGCTATTTTGTTAAAGAAAGTAGTTCATTCTATCGCAAAGCCACTTGCAATATTATTAAGACAAAGTGTAGATACAGGCAAGATTTATGATGAGCACAAATTAGCATATATTACCCCTACTTTCAAAAGTGGATCAAGACTAGAGGCAAGTAATTATAGGCCTGTGAGTCTAACATCACATATTATGAAAGTGTATGAAAGGGTAATGAAGAAAAATATTATGAAACATTTAATAAAAAATAATTTGTTTAATAAAGGACAACATGGTTTCGTACCCGGAAAAAGTACACAAACCAACTGTTAGTCCACGTGAGAACATATTCAAAAATATGAAAAGCGGAAATGAAACAGATGTGGTTTATTTAGACTTTGCAAAAGCTTTTGATAAAGTAGACCATAATATATTAGCGAAGAAAAATTAGAAAACACAATATCGTGGATAAAGTAGGAAGATGGTTAAAAGAATTTTTACACAACAGAAACAGATAGTTATTGCAAACGACGGAAATCGATGAAGTCAAGATAATATCCGGTGTGCCGCAAGGTACGGTGTTAGCTGCAATACTGTTTGTTATTATGATTGAAGACATAGACAATAATGTGAAGGATTCGGTAGTGAGTAGTTTCGCAGATGACACATGAATAAGTAGAGAAATTACTTGTGATGAGATGACCTCCAGGAAAAAGATCTACAAAGAGACCTTAACAAAGTATATGATTGGGCAGAGGTAAATAGGATGGTATTTAACTCTGATAAATTTGAATCAATAAATTATGGAGACAGAGAAAGAAAGCTATATGCATATAAGGGTACCTAATAATGAGACCATCACAAATACGTAGCAGTTAAAGACCTTGTGGTGATGATGAATAGGAACATGTTATGCAATGATCAAATAGCAACTCTGTTGGCAAAATGTAAAGCAAAAATGGGAATGTTGTTACGGCACTTCAAAACAAGAAAAGCTGAACACATGATTATGCTTTAATAAAACACTATGTTCGTAGTCCACTTGAATATGCAAGTATGATATGGTACCCACACTATCAAAAGGATATTGCACAAATAGAGATGTACAAAGGGTTCCTTTACAGCTAGAATAGAAGAAGTTAAGGACCTAGACTACTGGGAAAGACTACAATTCTTAAAATTATATAGTCTAGAAAGGAGAAGAGAACGCTACATGATAATTCAGGCATGGAAACAGATAGAAGGAATAGCAGAAAATATCATGGAACTAAAAATATCAGAAAGAGCAAGCAGAGGTAGATTAATAAGTTGGCCCACCCAAAAACTATACCAGGAAAAATAAGGGAAAGCACACAGGGACATAAATCCACTGACGGCAACCAGCCACGATAATGCAGGGGCGTTACCTATTCAATGCGTTGCCAGCTCATCTGAGGAATATATCAGGAGTGAGCGTAGATGTGTTTAAGAATAAGCTCGACAAATATCTAAACTGCATCCCAGACCATCCAAGATTGGAAGATGCAAAATATACCGGAAGATGTACTAGCAACTCTCTGGTAGACATTAGAGGTGCCTCACACTGAGGGACCTGGGGCAACCCGAACAAGATGTAAGGTCTGTAAGGTCTGTAAGGTCTCTCTCTCTCTCTCTCTCTCTCCCCGTTACAGTTGTCTAACGAAATAAAGCTGTATTCATCCTTCTTTTTCTCTTCATCCTTCTTTCTCTCGCACTGTCCCTTGTGCTGTAAATTGTAATAGATTGACGGCTCTCTCTCTCTCTCTCTCTCTCTCTCTCTTCTCTCTCTCTCTTTCTCTCTCTCTCTCTCTCTCCTTAGATTTCATTAATCTAACAACTACAAAAATAACGGAATGGAGTTAGCCTATTTATTTCTCTAACCAGTGCCATAGTTCTCTCTCTCTCTCTCTCTCTCTCTCTCTCTCTCTCTCTCTCTCTCTCTCTCTCTCTCTCTCAATTTATCCGACAAAATACTTTTAATCTATCTCACCGCTTGATTTATTCCTCTAACCAGTGTACCAACTCTCTCTCTCTCCTCTCTCTCTCTCTCTCTCTCTCTCTCTCTCTCTCTCTCTCAATACCTTTCTTCGATTGATTTCACTCCATACACGACCATGGAACTCCGTGCTCTTCCCATGTTCTTTTCTTCGTTCCATTCACGTTTTATACGCCAAAGTATAGTTTTTTGGGGATAATACTCCCTGAAGATTGCCTTTCGTATCTTTGTTGAGTAGCAGGAAAGTATAGTTAAGTGTTTCGTGTTATAATGTTCTCGGATGCTCTTGGGTATATCACCATGGTCTTAAATGGTATTCCCGGGCACAGCAGCCGGTGGTTGGTTGGTTAGGATTTAGCTGGCCTTATGCCAGCACGGGCTCATGCTAATAGAGCAGCCCGTAGGGAGAGCGGCCGGGCCACATATTCCTGAGATGTATGCTAGTATTGCACAGGCTTCGGTTTTTTTTTTTTTTTTTTTTTTTTTTTTTTTTTTTTTTTTTGTCATGCCACTAGGTTGGGTTAGGTTAGATAACCTGATTGCAATGGTAACTCGGTTTTGGGAAACATAATGTGATTATTTTCAAGAAAATTCTAAGGTTAATTTTTAAGTTATGGCGTCCCGTTTTTTTTTTTTTTTTTTTTTTTTTTAGGGGAGAATTCACTGACTGTACATCTGTGGAAAATACGAACGGGCCCTAGCCCAAATTTCATTCATTCATTCATGCTGTCTCTGTCGTGGTGCCGTTGATATAGTGTTTAATTTTGACAAACGTGTGATGAAATATAATTTAAGACAATCTTATATTTAATATATGAATTGGTGGATTATTCAGTAGTTATCGAAGGCACAAGATGCAACCCCGTGTCCGCATTTAGCCCAGGTCCGAAAACTGCAGAGTAAAAGTTGTGGCCGATTGCTGCTTATAACAAATATTAAAGTTCCCAAGTAAATCTTTATATGTATGACTGGTAAAAATGTTTTGTTACAACTGAATTCTGTCTAATAAAAGGAGCCCATACAAACGCCAATATATATAGAGAGAAAATACTATATTTCAGAGACTGCTGTCTCTCCCTTCAGGTAGATGAATGAGAAAAGTTACAGAAAAGGTGGTATTTATACCAACAGAATCATCCACAGGTAAGCCAATTTAGGCCACTCCCACTGATAATCCCTCTTTAATCCTCTTTATATATATATATATATATATATATATATATATATATATATAAATATATATATACATACATATATAGATATATATATACATATATATATATATATATATATATAAGTTTTCGAGTAACGTTCCATTGAATTGTTTGGAAATAAGTTCAAAAGTCTTCATTCTTTATCGAGGTGACGGGTTATCTGTCAGCTTGAAAAAAAAGATCGAATGAAATTTCATAAAAGAAAAGACGAAATACTTAGGACCAGAGTAATTCATTTTCAGATAATTGAGTCCAAATAAGGCCCCAGTATAATAAATTTCATATAATTGAGTCTAAATAATTTAATCTTTCCAGTTGCTCAATTATAAATTTTGTTTACGACTTGTTAAATGTTTGTTTATATAAAACATTTGTTATTCTTCTTTATATAAAGTATTTTCCATTGCCCAATTATGCGAGGTTATGAGAACTTGTCGCCCAGTTATACGAAGAATTTATCACCTGTCAAATTATGCAAAGTCTTTTCTCTATTTCATTATCATCGTAGGGGCGGTAGCGCCTTCAGTGAACCGCATGCGGTGCACTGTAGGCAGCACACCTTCAGCCCTCGCTGCAGCCCATGCCATTCCTTTTACTGCACATCCATCCATATTCTCATCCCCTGTCTCCTAACAGTTTTTTCAGAGTGCAACTGCGAGGTTTTCCTCCCGTTACACCTTTCAAGCCGTTTTACTCTCGGTTTCCCTTTCAACGCCGAATGACGTCGTAGGTCTCAGCACTTGGCCTTTAGCTTAAATTTTATTCATTCCACCATATTTAATTATGTATAACATTTGTCATCCAGAAGTTGTAAGAATCCCCTGGGAAATTATATAGAAATTGTTAAGGAAATAGAATTTACTGTAAGAAAGGAAATCGGGGCGAATCACGAACCTGAAGGAGAATTGAAAGCAGTAAAAAGGAAAACAAAGCAAGCAAAGTGTCCAAAGATCATCTACTTCAGCTTCCGTCTTCTATTTCCTCGAATTTCAGCCTCGGTCCTCCCTTTCTTTTATGCGTCAAAAAGAGAGAGAGAGAGAGAGAGAGAGAGAGAGAGAGAGAGAGAGAATATAGCTCACAGAAGCTTTAGTTTTACGAGAGTGTGAGCCAGTGCGACTACAGTTATGGGGCTTTCGGCCATCTTTGCCTCCTTAACACACTTTTTCTCTGTGATTTCTTGCTTCCATTGTTACTCTTCACCCCCACCCCTCTCTCCCACCTCACTCATCTTACTCGTTGTCCCTCCCCCTTCCCCTCTCCCCCCCTCACCCCTCCCATTTTCTTTCTGAAGTATTTTTCTCGTTCTTTTTCCTGCGTGTCCATGTATCTTATTCGTGGAAATATATCTCGCTTATGGGGTGAATCTTCCGTTTTCTGTTGAAGTCTTCTGTAATATTTCTGTTTTCTGTTGAAGTCTTCTGTAATAGACATAAATGAAAAAGGTCTTTGGATAAACCGGTAGTGTGAGAGTTTTAGCAAAATGAGGAATCGTTGGTCATTTGTGCCATTTTTATATAATATACTTTATCTCAAAAATAATTTTGTAGTTCCAAATAGATAATTAGTCACTTGAAAAGCAAACGAATCTTACATTGCTCTTGGGGACAACCCGTCCACTTCCGATCTCTCTCTCTCTCTCTCTCTCTCTCTCTCTCTCTCTCTCAGGATCGAGCACTCACAATCAAACTCAGGAAATAGCAGTACATATGAAACGAGAAACCTCGTGTATATATATATATATATATATATATATATATATATATATATATATATATATATACACATGTGTGTGTGTGTGTTTAGTTACAAAGCCAAGTTTTTGTTCTTTTAATGATACGATTAAAAAAGGAAATCGTAAGTGTTTAAGTTTTCAATATCTGTGCAATAGTCTTTTATTTGTAATGAATCAAGTGATTTGAAATGTAATATTGCTCTTGTTTCTCTAATCGTCTTTGATGTCAGATAGTTTTGAATGTAAAGTAACATGCATATTTTATTGCAAAGACAATCGTTCCTTTTATTGAAAGGAAACTTGCATTAGATAACATTTTAATGTTTTAACGTTGGTAAAATGATACAGTTCTGTTTTTATAATAATAAAATAATAATAATAATAATAATAATAATAATAATAATAATAATAATAATAATAACAAAGGCTATTCTGTAAACAATGGCAATAAAACAAAGTTTTTTCATCTTGTCGCGGAATAAGTTTTCCAATAAACCAATTTTTTTTTCGGGGCAATTCTCTCTCTCTCTCTCTCTCTCTCCTCTCTCTCTCTCTCTCTCTCTCTCTGTTTATATGGTTAGTAAGGGACCGTTTTTACTCACATGGATGGAATAATATAGATACATATAAATACATATATACATATATATCTATTATAGGATATAGATATATATATATATAGTAATATGTGGTGTGTGGATGTGTGTGTGTAGATAGATGAGAGATAGATAGATAGATAGATTTAATGTTATTTATAAATATAGCTTCAATAGCGAGTTTGAGTTTTAATTGGATTGCGTATAGTACTTTGCATTTTTTTAGCTTATCATTCCTAATAGGGAATGTTTAAGAATTTAGTGCAAATGTGTTTTTATCGTTTTCAGTTGGGTGGAAAATAATTTTGTTTCTTTTAACTCGTAAGTCTCTCTCTCTCTCTCTCTCTCTCGTACCCAAAAGATGCAGAAACGTTTT
>NC_061092.1:30974125-30984125 GCF_015104395.2 Macrobrachium nipponense | reverse complement strand
TTTTTTTCTACCTGGTATGATTTTTTTTCTACCTGATATGATTTTTTTCTACCTGGTATGATTTTTTTCTACCTGGTATGATTTTTTTTCTACCTGGTATGATTTTTTTTCTACCTGGTATGATTTTTTTCTACCTGGTATGATTTTTTTTCTACCTGATATGATTTTTTCTACCTGGTATGATTTTTTTTCTACCTGGTATGATTTTTTTCTACCTGGTATGATTTTTTTTCTACCTGGTATGATCTACCTGTATTTTTTTGATTTTTTTTCTACCTGATGATTTTTTTTCTACCTGGTATGATTTTTTTTCTACCTGAATATGATACCTGGTATGATTTTTTTTCTACCTGGTATGATTTTTTTTTATACCTGGTATGATTTTTTTTTCTACCGGATATGATTTTTTTTCTACTGTATGATTTTTTTTCTACCTGATATGGATGATTTTTTTTTTTCTCCTGATATGATTTTTTTTCTACCTGGTATGATTTTTTTTCTACCTGTATGATTTTTTTTCTACCTGATATGATTTTTTTCTACCTGGTATGATTTTTTTCTACCTGGTATGATTTTTTTTCTACCTGATATGATTTTTTTTCTACCTGGTATGATTTTTTTTTTACCTGGTTGATTTTTTTTTATGATTTTTTTTTTCTACTGATATGATCGCACCTGTATGATTTTTTTTTCTACCTGTATGATTTTTTTTCTACGGTATGATATGATTTTTTTTCTACCGTATGATGTTTTTTTTCTACCTGTATGATTTTTTTCTACCTGTATCCATGCTACCTGGTATGATTTTTTTTCTACCTGTATGATTTTTTTTCTACCTGTATGATTTTTTTTTCTACTGGTATGATCTACTCTGGTAGATTTTTTTCTACCTGGTATGATTTTTTCTGTGCTTTGTGTTTACACAATTTTCTTCCCCAAGGACTGAAAAGGCATAATGCTGCTTTACTTCCTTAATCTAGGACCAGCGGTAAGTGTTTTATCTATTTATTTATTTTATTTTATTGTTTGACGCTTTTATACTTCTCTTACTTCTCTGTACCCTTTCTCTTCTTATTACATCGAATTGGTTCTATTCTTCTTCATCTCTTGCTATTCATATACCTCGTCTTTAGTACGTGTGCTGTTGACATTGTTTTTCGTATCGTTAAACTAGATAATGTTTTTATTTTCACAATTATCACCTTATTAATTCATTGTTTCTTATTTCAGGTATGTTGGCCTCCTGTCCTTCCTCATACTTGGTTTGGGTCGACGTAAGTAAATGTATTTGTAAGTAAATAGATTTTTTCTATGGGAAGTAAATATACTTTTTATGGAAAGTATATTTTTCTATGGACACTAAATATATTTTTCTATGGAAAGTCAATGTTTTTCTTTGGAAGCAAGTACGATTTTCTTTGAAAAGTAAATATATATTTCTATGGAAGTAATTATATTTCATGGAAAGTGAATATATATTTTCCTATGGAAAGTCAATGGAAAGAAAATATATTTTTCGATGGAAATTAGGTATATGTTTTGGCGATACAGATATACTTGCGTCGTAGTGTGTGCTGCACTCTGCCAGAATAATTATATTGCTCGATTTTAGATGTTAAGAGACGGTGTGTGTATAGCCGAGAGTAAAAGCATGCATGCCTTTATGCCAATTTATAAGACTCTCTCTCTCTCTCTCTCTCTCTCTCTCTCTCTCTCTCTCTCTCTCTCTCTCTCTCTCTCTCAAGATTTACTCCCAAGAGAATTATTCAATTTTTTTTACCTATAGCAAATAATACAGCACACCTAATGCCAGAAAATTTTAATAATTTTAAACTACAGTTAGTAAATAACGTTTTTATTAATACGACGCTTTAAGCAAGTCCACTATATCTTTTTTCTTTAAGACATTGGTTTCGCATAAATATACAGGGTGTCCATAAAGTCCCAGTAACATTACAAGTATTTATTGCCTGTTTAGTATTATTAGTTTATCATTATGCTGGCTATTTGGGTATTGTACCGCACTATTGCCCATATGTGATTCTTGATTTCTTATATTTCTTTTTTATTTTGCCTAAACAAGCATAGTTCGTTTTCCCCTATGCGTATTTGAATCAATTTCGAGCATCGCGTAAACCAACTGGTTAACATGGGATACAAATCCTCTAATGGCCAGCCGTCAAATATGAAAACAAATCCTTAACAAAAAGAAAGTTAGGAATCTTACTGTGCCCCTTAAAAAATAAAAATGTGAAAATATTGTGAAAACAAGTTAGCCACCTCGCTGTACCCCCTTTAAAAAAAGAAAAAAGAAAGACCACTTCTCAAAAAAAAAAAAAAAAAAAAAAAAAAAAAAAAAAACACTAAGGAAAGGAGCTTCTGGGAAGATAGCGATTTTAATAAAAGGGCTAAGGATTTTTTTTTTTAAACAGGGAAAGAATTTTTATTTATTTTTTTTATCGTTGACCAGGGTATTGCCAGATTAATAAAACTTTGCCGGTGCACATTGTGTTTCACGCATCAGTGCGTCGCGTCTTCCGCCTCCAAAACGACAGCGAAAAGGACAACGACGACGAAGGATTTTTCATTGGGAAGGAAACAGCAACATCGTCTCTGAAGGAAGCGGGGGCCGGGGGGGGGGCCCGGCCCGGGGGTGGAGGGGGGGGGGCGGAAGCCGGAGGATGTGAAAGAGGGAAGAGAGCGGTTGGGGAATATATATATATATATATATATATATATATATATATATATATATATATATATATATATATATATATATATATATATATATAAGCCACAAGACCTTTTCCGCGTCCCAGTTTTGTGGGGGTGAGATTACAAGCCCCATGGCCTGTCCCATTGGATGTTCAGGGGGATAGAGTATACCCGCTGCAATGTGGCTTCTGACAGTTACCCATCCAAGCACCGACCAGACCCAAAGTTGCCTTAGTTCTAATGCGATGTATTCGTTCTCGCTGTGCCATTTAGAGCAGCAATGCTGTGACTCCTCCTCCTCCTCCTCCTCCTCCTCCCCGTTCTCCTCCGCTTCCCCCTCCTCTTCCCATCCACCTCCTCCCCTTCCATGTGCTTCTCCTCCTCCTCTTCCCTCTCCTCCTCCTCCCAAGTGCTTCTCCTTCTACTCCTCTCCCATTTCCTTCTTCTCCTCCTCTCCCCTCTCCTCCTCCTCTTCCCCTTCTCTCCCCGTTCTCCTCCGCTTCCTCCTCCCCTCCTCCTCTCTCGTAGTAGTCATCTTGCTTGGTGAGACGTTCCTGGTCGAAGTCAGATTAATCAACAAATATCACAAGTTTAACATACGTCTAGAATTTGAGAAATATCTAGAAGTGTTCGTGAACTATCGGTGATAAGATTAGTGTGGAAATAGTAGGATAAAGCGTCTTCTAAGTTAGTTTATCAAGTGAATACTGTAAATCAGAACAAGATGGCAGTAAGCTCCAACTGCGGAAAAAAATGGCGAGATTTAGCTTGCTTGGCAGATTCGCAATACGATGAGGTAGCAGGAAGGGAACTGGCATTTCTGATCTATGAAATCAGCAACAGTCCTAACCAAAAAGATACAAAATCATTCATAGATATATTAGAAGGATACAATCCTTCAAACTGGAACAAATCAAATGAAAACATCTTGAAAATAATTGAAGAAGTTCCAAATAAAATCCAAGTGGTCAAGAGACTCATAAAGAAAATATACATAAACCAACATATTCCGACAAAGAAAAATGATAAAGTGAACCTTGTGAATATCCTAATTGATGCATTAGGAAAAAGAATGCCAAAAGCATGTAAAACTGTGTAAGGTGTGGTATAGCATAGTTAATCCACAAAACCTAATCAGAAAAATGTGCGGCATTGCAACATTCCGACCCATCCACCAGTGTGCTGAGGTAATGCAAGATATGAGAAAAGACACAAGAATTTTTTGCTCAACATGTCCTACCATGGATAGACAATGTTATTAAATCAAGATTGAATGTACAAAATAGTTGAGGATGAAGAAGAAGAAGAAGAAGAAGATGAAGAAGAAGAAGAAGAAGAGGAAAACGTAAGAGAAGTAAACAAAACTGAAATGACAGAAAAAGATAAGGAAAACAAGAACAAGATAAAAGTATTGGATGCAGAGATACTCATTGATACTACATATGAGGCTATAAAGCAGCATACCTACGAAGAAATAAATTACGATATGACAGCACAAAAGAAAATGCCGAAGAGGCCTCTACCCAGATCTACACAATGACGGGAAAGAGGACAAAAAATATACAAAAAAGACAAAGTCTGCAACCTTTTGAAAAGAGGGAATTGCAGATATGGAGAAAAATGTTACTACAAACATCCTAAGGTATGTCACAACTATGAAATATATGGTAAAATGTGTCATACTTAGATGGATATGAGGATGATTGCAGAGATCTACATCCAAAAATATGCAAAAACCTAAAAGAAGGAAAGGATGTAAGTTCGACAAAAAATGTAAATATATGCACCCTGTAGCCATGAAAAATAATCAAATAAATAACCAATCAAGAAATAAAATCCAAAATAAGAAAGAAACAAATAAAGAGAGGAATGAAGAATATCAGGTAAAAGAAAAAGCAAGCCATCAACGAGATATGCAGGTGCCAGCAAAAAATTTCAATGCATCAGCTCCAAGATTCTACTCAAGAGATAATACTGTTTTTATTATGCAAACGGGATAATTGCAGATATGGAGAAAATTGCAGATTCAGGACACAAAATGAATATTTATGATGAAGGAAGAACAAATATTATGGAAAAGTTGGATTTTTTAATGTCAGAATTTCTGGAAATGAAAAAAAGAACAACATACCAGAACAGGAAAGAGACATGGGAAAATCCTTATTATTACCAATATTAAGTGAAGGAGACACAAACCATCATAGTGATGAATGCGCAGGGTTTAGTTACGAGTAACTCAAAAAAGAAAAATAGAGTACTTAGAAGAACTAACCCAAATTGAAAAGAAAATAGAATTAATGAATATAAGGGAGTGAACATGGTATTCCCAAGAGACTGGGAATGATGATCAAATAAAAGGGTTTCAAACTTATAGATCAGATAGAAAAATAGGAATCAAGGGGGAACCGCAATATATGGGAAAGACAAAAAACAAGGAAAAATATATGGAGAATAGTAACTCAGAATGTGAACTAATAGCGGTAGCAATTTGAATCTGAAAATTAATGAACATAGTAATATATAGACCTCCTAATACTAAAGAGTTTGACTTAATAATAGAAAAATTGGATGATATATGTAGAAATCAACAGGACTGGACTATTCTCCTATCTGGAGACTTCAACTTTCCTTTCGTAGACTGAAAGAACGAATAGGAGATTGTGGATGTACTTATACATATAAAAAAGAGAGTAATAGTAGTGCAGAAGATAAGAGGCAATTCGAAAAGCTATCAGATATGCTACTAGAATACAACATTCAACAAATAAATCACCTGCCAACAAGAAAGGAAAATACTTTAGACCTAGTATTTGTGAACGAGATGAATTATGTTAAAGAAATAATAGTTTATAATGCGAGTATTTCAGACCATAATGTCATAGAATTAACAGTCCATTCCAAAGCAAGTGAAAACAGAGATAAGCAAGAAATGAAAAAGTGGGAAGGATATGGAAAATACAACTTCTACAGTAAAAATATAAAATGGCCAGAAATAAATGAAGAATTAAACAAAGATTGGGATTACATTTTCGTAAGTGATGACATAAAGGTAAATACGGAGATATTATATAAAATATTAGAGAAAATAGTGGATAAATATATACCGAAGAAGAAAAGTAAACTCAGTCATGCATACCAAGAGACAGAAGGAGCTTTTTCCAGAAATCAGAAAGTGAAAAAAGGTCTAGCAAAAAAAAAAAATGCATGGAAGTTATAGACTAAAAAGTATGATAGAAAATGCAGAACAAAAAGATTATCAAATCAAAAGAAAATGAAAACGGGACTTGAAAAAAAACCTATTAATCTCAAGGCAAAATCCCAAACTATTATACTCATATTCCGATGAAGAGATGAATACAGAAAATAGAAATAGGCTCTAAGAATTGAAGGGGATTAACGAATGAAAAAAGGAAATTTGCAACATACCTGCAGAACGATATAAGAGAAAGTCACCCCTTAGAATAGATAATGAAGAATAATGATCTAGAAGTAAGGGATGAAAAGTGAATATTTAGCTGACATAGATATTAATGAAGCTGATATTGTGCAGGCTATTAATGAAATTAAAAATGGAGCTGCTGCAGGGGCCTGATGGAATTCCTGCTATTTTGTTAAAGAAAGTAGTTCATTCTATCGCAAAGCCACTTGCAATATTATTAAGACAAAAGTGTAGATACAGGCAAGATTTATGATGAGCACAAATTAGCATATATTACCCCTACTTTCAAAAGTGGATCAAGACTAGAGGCAAGTAATTATAGGCCTGTGAGTCTAACATCACATATTATGAAAGTGTATGAAAGGGTAATGAAGAAAAATATTATGAATCATTTAATAAAAAATATTTGTTTAATAAAGGACAACATGGTTTCGTACCCGGAAAAAGTACACAAACCCAACTGTTAGTCCACCGTGAGAACATATTCAAAATATGAAAAGCGGAAATGAAACAGATGTGGTTTATTAAGACTTTGCAAAAGCTTTTGATAAAGTAGACCATAATATATTAGCGAAGAAAATTAGAAAACACAATATCGTGGATAAAGTAGGAAGATGGTTAAAAGAATTTTTACACAACAGAAACAGATAGTTATTGCAAACGACGAGAAATCGGATGAAGCCAAGGTAATATCCGGTGTGCCGCAAGTACGGTGTTAGCTGCAATACTGTTTGTTATTATGATTGAAGACATAGACAATAATGTTAAGGATTCGGTAAGTGAGTAGTTTCGCAGATGACACAAGAATAAGTAGAGAAATTACTTGATGAATGATAGGAACGCTCTACAAAGAGACCTTAACAAAGTATATGATTGGGCAGAGGTAAATAGGATGGTATTTAACTCTGATAAATTTGAATCAATAAATTATGGAGACAGAGAAAGAAAGCTATATGCATATAAGGGACCTAATAATGAGACAATCACAAATAAGGAAGCAGTTAAAGACCTTGGTGTGATGATGAATAGGAACATGTTATGCAATGATCAAATAGCAACTCTGTTGGCAAAATGTAAAGCAAAATGGGAATGTTGTTACGGCACTTCAAAACAAGAAAAGCTGAACACATGATTATGGCTTTATAAAACATATGTTCGTAGTCCATTGAATATTGCAATATGATATGGTACCCACATATCAAAAGGATATTGCACAAATAGAGATGTACAAAGGTCCTTTACAGCTAGAATAGAAGAAGATAAAGACCTTGACTACTGGGAAAGACTACAATTCTTAAAATTATATAGTCTAGAAAGGAGAAGAGAACGCTACATGATAATTCAGGCATGGAAACAGATAGAAGGAATAGCAGAAAAATATCATGGAACTAAAAATATCAGAAAGAGCAAGCAGAGGTAGATTAATAGTGCCCAAAAAAACTCATACCAGGAAAAATAAGAAAGCACACAGAACATTAATCCACTACGCACCAGCATCGATAATGCAGCGTCTATTCAATGCGTTGCCAGCTCATCTGAGGAATATATCAGGAGTGAGCGTAGATGTGTTTAAGAATAAGCTCGACAAATATCTAAACTGCATCCCAGACCATCCAAGATTGGAAGATGCAAAATATACCGGAAGATGTACTAGCAACTCTCTGGTAGACATTAGAGGTGCCTCACACTGAGGGACCTGGGGCAACCCGAACAAGATGTAAGGTCTGTAAGGTAAGGTCCCTCTTCCCCTCCACCTCCTCTTCCCCTCCTCTTATTTCCTTCGCCTCCTTCTCCTCCTCCCATCTCCTCCTCTTCCCCTCCTCTTCCCCCATGTGCTTGCGTCTCCTCCTCCCCCTCCTCCCATTTCCTTCTCCTCCTCCTCTCCCCTCTCCACCTCTTCCCCATGTGCTTCTCCTCCTACTCCTCTCCCATTTCCTTCTTCTCCTCCTCTCCCCGCTCTCCTCCTCTTCCTCCTCCCCTCTTCCCCTCCTCCTCCTCCCATCTCCTCGTGCCCCATGTGCTTCTCCTCCTCCTCTTCCTCTTCCCCTCCACCTCCTCCCATTTCCTTCTCCTCCTCCTCCTCTCCCCTCTCCACCTCTTCCCCATGTGCTTTCCTCCTACTCCTCCTCCTCTTCCTCCCCTCTCCCCTTCTCCTCTGCTGCCTCCTCCCCCATCCCACGCGTTCGATTGCTGCCAAAGTTCCGTCAAATACTCTCTAATTGCAATTATCTTAATTGGCTGTCTTTGCGCTGTTTAAGAATTAAATGTGTAGCATCAGGTAGTTGGAAGGAGCCTCTGTTGGTTGACTCTGTTACTACGGCGCAGTCAGTGTCCCCTTCCCCTCCCTCTCCCTTCCCCCCTTAGCTCCCTCCGATTGTCTTCCTCCTCCTCCCTTTTCCCCTTACCGCTCTGTTTACCTTTTACTTCAACATGGTGATTTAAATTTAAATGCTAGTACAGACCTGAGGAGTATATATATATATATATATATATATATATATATATATATATATATATATATATATATAATGTTTGTGTAAATGTAATAGCCATAATGCTCCCTTAACTTTTCACATTTTGTGCTTTTTTTTTATACTCGTGTCACTACAAGCCTCGAGATCCAACTTCAAACAAACATGAAAGGAATCATGATGTCCGGTAGATGATTCTTTCATATTTCCTTGAAGATGGATCTCGAGGTTTAGCAGAGGCAAGCGTATACCAAGATGAAAAAAATTGCAAGAATTTGAGAAGACAAGAGGGCATTGTGCTATTACATTTACATATGCATCTGGAAAAAGATGATTCTACACACACACATATATATAATATATATATATATATATATATATATATATATATATATATATATTTTATATATTATACATATAGATATAACACACATATATATGTATGTATATATATGTATATATATATATATATATATATATATGTAATATATACATATATATATATATATATATATATATGTATATATATAATGTCTTCCATATATCCCAATAAAAATTTGTCCCTTATAACTGAAAGAAATAGTTATGGATAAATAAATGAAGATAGTTAGAGAACATCCTGAGGAGGATATAAAAGAGAAAATGCTCGAAACGAGACTGCCTGCCTTGGTGGCAGTTAAGGAAGGAAATGAAAGTAAACAAGCAAGATTGAACTAAGTCGTTTTTATTTCCCTTTGCTTGAGACGGATTACCGAAGAAGCTTTCCTTAAGCTGTCCAGAGTCTATCGGGTCTAGTGTTTCGTGCGGAAGCTTAAAATATCGGGCCGCCGTTTAGCGAGATGAGACTTATTTTCGCGCCAGTTAGCCCGGGATGAGAGAGAGAGAGAGAGAGAGAGAGAGAGAGAGAGGTAAGAATACAAGAGTACGGGAGAGGAGAGGAGAGGGAAGATGTTAACGATTGAATGAATTAAATGGAGAGAGAGAGAGAGAGAGAGAGAGAGAGAGGTAAGAATACAAGAGTACGGAAGAGGAGAGGAGAGAGATGTTAACAAGGGCATGAATTAAATGGAGAGAGAGAGAGAGAGAGAGAGAGAGAGAGAAAGTTGGAGACGCAATAATTTAGTGAGAAAGAGAGAATGAGAGAGATGGAATAATTTAGCGAGAGAGAGGGTTGGAGGCACTATAATTTAGTGAGAGAGAGAGAGAGAGAGAGAGAGAGAGAGAGAGAGAGAGAACAGGCGTACTGGAGAAGAAAGGGAAGATGTTAAAGAGGGAATGAATTAAATAGAGAGAGAGAGAGAGAGAGAGAGTAGGAGTACGGGAGAGTAAAAAGAGATGTTAAAGAAGGAATAACTTAAAAAGTGAGAGAGAGAGA
>NC_061092.1:30966625-30969125 GCF_015104395.2 Macrobrachium nipponense | reverse complement strand
TATTAGGAGGTCTATATATTACTATGTTCATCAATTTTTCAGATTCAAATTCTACCGCTATTAGTTCACATTCTGAGTTACTATATTTCTCATATATTTTTCCTTGTTTTTTGTCTTTCCCATATATTGCGGTTCCCCCTTGATTCCTATTTTTTTTCTATCTGATCTATAAGTTTGGAACCCTTTTATTTGATCATCATTCCCAGTCTCTTGGGAAATACCAGGTTTCACTTATATTCATTATATCTATTTTCTTTTCATTTTGGGTTAGTTCTTCTAAGTACTCTATTTTTCTTTTTGAGTTACTCGTAACTAAACCCTGCGCATTCATCACTATGATGGTTTGCGTGTTTTCTCCTTCATTTAATACTGATAGTAATAAGGATTTTCCCATGTCTCTTTCCTGTTCTGGTATGTTGTTCTTTTTTTCATTTCCAGAAATTCTGACATTAAAAAATCCAACTTTTCCATAATATTTGATCTTCCTTCATCATAATTATTCATTTTGTGTCGAATCTGCAATTTTCTCGTTTCTGCAATATCCTCTTGCATAATAAAATACAGTTATTATCTCTTGAGTAGAATTTCGGAGCTGATGCTTTGAAATTCTTTGCTGACACCTCTGCATATCTCATTGGTGGTTTGCTTTTCTCTTTTACCTGATATTCTTGATTTCTCTCTTTATTTGTTTCTTTCTTATTTTGGATTTTATTACTTGGTTGGTTATTTATTTGATTATGATTCATGGCTACAGGGTGCATATATTTTGCATTTTTTTGTCGAACTTACATCCTTTTCCTTCTTTTAGGTTTTTTACATATTTTTGGATGCAGATCTCTGCAAATCATCCCCATATCCCATCTAAGTATGCACATTTACCAATATATTTCATAGTTTTGACATATCTTAGGATGTTTGTAGTAACATCTTTCTCCAAATCTGCAATTCCCTCTTTTCAAAGGTTGCAGATTTTGTCTTTCTTGTCTATTTTTTCCTCTTTCCGTCATTGTATAGATCTGGGTAGAGCCTCTTCGGGATTTGCTTTTCTGTTGTCATATCGTAATTTATTTCTTCGTAGGTATGCTGCTTTATTGCCTCATATGTAGTATCAATGAGTATCTCTGCATCCATACTTTTATCTTGTTCTTTGTTTTCCTTATTTTTTTCTGTCATTTCATTTTTGTTTACTTCTCTTCCGTTTTCCTCTTCTTCTTTTTCTTCTTCTTCTTCCTCTTCCTCTTCTTCTTCATCCTCAACTATTTGTACATTCAATCTTGATTTAATAACATTGTCTATCCATGATAGACATGTTGAACAAAAAAATTCTTGTATCTTTTCTCAAATCTTGTATTACCTCAGCACACTGTGGATGGGTCGGAATGTTGCATGCAGCACATTTTCTGATTAGGTTTTGTGGATTGACTATGCTATACCAAACCTTACACAGTTTGCATGCTTTTGGCATTCTTTTTCCTAATGCATCAATTAGTATATTCACAAGATTCACCTTATTCATTTTCTTTGTCGGAATATGTTGGTTTATGTATATTTTCTTTATGAGTCTCTTGACCACGAGGATTTTATTTGGAACTTCTTCAATTATTTTCAAGATGTTTTCATTAGATTTGTTCCAGTTTGAAGGATTATATCCTTCTAATATATCTATGAATGCTTTTGTATCTTTTTGGTTAGGACTGTTACTGATTTCATAGATGAGAAATGGCCAGTTCCCTTCCTGCTACCTCATCGTATTGCGAATCTGCTAAACACGCCAAATTACGCCACCTTTTTTTTTTTCCCGCAGTTGGAACTTACTGCCATCTTGTTCTGATTTATAGTATTACACTTGATAAACTAACTTAGAAGACGCTTTATCCTACTATTTTCACACTAATCTTATCACCGATAGTTCACGAACACTTCTAGATATTTCTCAAATTCTAGTCGTATGTTAAACTTGTGATATCTGTTGATTATTGTGACTTCACGCGGGTACGTCTCACCAAGCAAGATGGCTACTACGAGAGAGAGAGAGAGAGAGAGAGAGAGAGAGAGAGAGAGAGAGAGAGAGAGTAGCTGTAGATTAACGGTAATCGTGTCTTCCTTTTATGAAGACACATTATATTCAGCTGCCCTCAGCATTAATTTTAGATTCATATATATATATATATATATATATATATATATATATTTATATATATATATATACATATATATTTATATTTATATGTATTTATATATATATATATATATATATATATATATAAACGTGTATATATTATTACTTTATTTTTTATTTATTTATTCTTTTTACCTGTATTTGTTCATTTCCCTTTCATAAATCTTGATCTTTATCCTTTTCCATTGTATTATTTGATGAAATGTTGTATGTCGCCCATTTTAATACCGGTTTTAAATGCCTTCACTTAATGCCTATCTGTGTCCGTCTGTCTGTCCGTCTTCTGGTAGCAGCTTAGTAAAAGATTTACCGAACCAATTT
>NC_061092.1:30939125-30961625 GCF_015104395.2 Macrobrachium nipponense | reverse complement strand
ATTCTCTCCTGAAGAACATTTCTCTCTCTCGCTCTCTCTCTCTGGTCTTCTTTTAGTTCATTGTCGGTTACTCTGTATATTTCACTGAGGCACTGATTAATTTATTGTTTATTTTGCTAAATAGTGCGTCAGAATGGATTACTTCACTTGGATTGTTTCACTGATAAGGAAGGTTAAACTGATTTTTTATTTTCAGTGTAACGAATGAAAACTGAAATACATGGATTTTTTTTTCGTAGAAATTTTAAGGTGAAGGGAAGTCTTGTTCTGTAAATAAACAGAGAATATGTAAATAGAGAGAGAGAGAGAGAGAGAGAGAGAGAGAGAGAGAGGAGACGATCTAAGGGGCAAAAAAAAAAGAGTAAAATAGTAGAGAGAGAGAGGAGATGGGATCTAAGGAAAAAAGAGGTAAAATAAGTTAGGAGAGAGCGAGGAGAGAGAGAGAGAGAGAGAGAGGAGATGATCTAAGGGAAAAAAGAGTAAAATAGTTAGAGAGAGAGAGAGATGATCTAAGGGAAAAAAGAGTAAAATAGTTAGAGAGAGAGAGAGAGAGAGAGAGAGAAATGTTCTTAATGAAAAAAGAATAAATTTAAAGAAAGAGAGAGAGAACATAAACTGTTCTAAAGGAAAAAAGAGAAAAAGAATAAATTAAAGAGAGGAGCATGAAATGTTCTTAAGAAACAATAGAATAAATTAAAGAGAGAGAGAGAAAAATGATCTACAGAAAAAACAATAAATTGGAAATAGAAATAGAGAGGGAGAGAGAACCAGAAATGGAGAGAGAAAGAACCAGAAATGGATGAGAGAGAGAGAGAGAGAGAGAGAGAGAGAGAGAGAGAGAGAGAGAGAGAGACCCAGAAATGGATGATATTAAGTGTGCTATATTTTTGGCGGCGTTTCACAAAGAAGTGGCATCATAGCTGGCCGTGATTGGCACTATTTTCCAATTCAGTTCTCCCCAATAGCCCAAGTTGGGAGTCTGCTGCTATTCCAGCTGCTGCTGCTGTGCTGCTGCTGCTACTGCTCCTCCTGCTGGTGTTCCTGCTACTGCTGCTGCTTTTGGTGGTAATGCGAGAGCGAGCTGCTTGAGCGAAAGGGAGAACTTGCCAGGACGAGAATAAAAAGTAATAAAGAAAGGGAAGAGTTGGGTCATTTAGGGTGAAGAGGTCGATTAAAAGAGAAGAAGAAGAAGAAGAAGAAGAACTGAGAACCTAGGCGCAGGGAAGTGGCTAAGAGGAAAATGGCGAGGGAAAATGAGAGAAAACCGAGAAGGGGAAATGAGACAGAACGGTGAAAAGGGGGAAATGAGAGAACAATCACTTGGGTGATTACCCAGAAGGTGAAGGTTGAAGAACATGGAAGGAAATAAGAGAGACAGAAAGAGAGAGAGAACGGAATACCTTTTCAATTTTTGTATGATCTGAGATTAAGAGAAATGATTACGCGCGGTGTGCTTTCATGTGCTTGAGAGAGAGAGAGAGAGAGAGAGGGAGAATCATAAATGAGATAGGAGAAGCGTCAAAAATCAACTCCGTAGTTCCCACATGACGAATGGAAATAAACGGGAGATGATGATGGGAGAAAAACAATTGGGGGAATTCGGCGATAAAGATATGGAAGTAGGAGAGAGAGAGAGAGAGAGAGAGAGAGGCGGAGGAAAGAGGAGGATAAGATAAAGCCGCTGTCGAGATAATGGTTTTATCACGGTAGAAATGTTGAGGGAAAAGGAAGGACGAAGGAAAGAGGGAGAGAGAGAGAAAGTTTTTAAGTGAACTTGTTATTTTGAGAAATGGCCCAGGTCCTATTTGCCGTCGGTTAGACAGATTTAGAGACAGGCAGACAGAAAATGACGTTTTTCAAGCCCAGAGGAGAAAGAGAAGTGAAGGATAATAAGTTAGAAGTCATATATAAATTATAATGTGATAGAGGTAGCAAAAGAATTGTTTGCTGACTGAGAAGGGTCTAATGGGGTGTCCTATAGATACCATTTTGTCCTGGCTACAATTGTCATAGCTGTTGCTGACGTTGTTGTAATTGTTGTTGTTTTTGTTATTTGTGTTTTCGTTGACAGTAGGGTAAACAAAGACAAAAAAAAATAAAAAAAGAGCTGAGATGATGACGTTTTACCTTTCGTTTTTACAGTTTTATTTTTTTATCTACATTTTTATTTATTTTTATTCTCTCATAGACGTATTTATCTTTTAGTCATTCACATTGCTTTCACCAGTTCCAGACGTTTCCCATTTCGCTTTTGCAGTTTTATTTTTTTTTTATTTTTATTTAGTTTTTTTTATTCTATATAATTATGTATTTTTTAGTCATTCCCATTGCGTTCATCAGTTCCTTATCAGCAGCTGGTGGAGAATAATTTTTTTGTTAGAATAAATTAACCGGTTGGTGTGTGTGTGTGTGTGTGTGTGTTTATCAGTGTCAGTGTCAGGCATACATTGTCATCACAACTTCTACACAGTTCAAGATATTTCAGATAAAATTAGCGCAGGAATAGACTAGCCTGCAGATATGACTGACATTTGTGCTTAAATTCTTTATTATTATTATTATTATTATTAGTATAATTTTTCAATTATTATTATTATTATTATTATTATTATTATTATTATTATTATTATTATTATTATTATTATTATTATTATGTTAAAAAGGTTCACTGCATTGTGTGAATTAATCTTTATTGACTCCTCAATTTTTCTTATGACTCGATATAAGAATAATTCACACGATGTAGCCATCCTTTTTACAACACTTCATTCCTACATTATTATTATTATTATTATTATTATATTATTATTATTATTATTATTATTATTATATTATTATTATTATTATTATTATTATTATTATTACTATAATGACTTTACTGAAATGAGAAATTGTGTCCAAAATCAGAAGTATCTGTGCACTCCCATAACCTTGGCCATAACTCGTGAACTACAAGAGGTAAACACTTCACATTTGGCATAATATACTGTCATAAACTGCTATATAAACGCTTCATATTTGTCAATGTTCTATTCAAACGGAGCCGTTTTAGAAGGCACTTAGTTTATTACTCAGACCAAGAACTTCGCACTAAAATAGCTGTCATCTGAGGCATTCATCATACAGACTCGTACTGTCATCCCAGTCATCTGCATAGTGGTGTCTTACTCCGTTCTTTTGGCGAGATATGATCCGGAGTTGCAAGGGGGAATCCTGGGGGGGTTGGGGGGGGGGGGGACAGTATTCCTATATTGCTTGTTTCATGGTGGGTTTGTTCGGAAGGTATACAGTCTGGTTAGTGACCTTCATGGCTTAGTGGTGCAGTAGTCGGCTTACTTTTACGTTGGTCCGTTCGTCGCTCCCAGTCTAAAACCAGCTATATTTTACCAGTCTCTTCCTAGTGTACTGTTCGATATCAAATACATCCATTAATTATTATATATATATATAATATTATTATATATATATATATATATTATATATATATTATATTTATATATATATATATATATATATATATAATATATATATAGATATAATATATATCGTGGATAACCACCCTGTGCAGTGTTCTCTATGAGAAGTGAAGGTGAATGCAATGAAATTGTTTTTGGAATGAAAAAGGAAGTGATATAGAGAAAAGCTAGTTTTCATGACAAATCATCTTATCATCATGTCTGTATTTGGCATGAATCATCCTCAGAAAACTTCCATAGTTTTTTTATATTAATAATAATAATAATAATAATAATAATAATAATAATAATAATAAAATATAATAATAATATAATAATAAGATCGAAAGGAGGGAAGGTACAGGTCAGAATAAGGAAGTTATCTAGAGACAGATAAAGAGAGAGAGAGAAAGAGAAAGAAAAAAAACTGGGACAAAACCCTTAAGAAGGAGAAGAGAAAAAACCTTAGGAAAGTTAGTTGTGGATTCAAACTTTTGGGGTTCATTGTTATTACATGAAACGTCGGGGGTTTCAAGGGAAGCCAAAAAAAAAGGGGGGGGGGGGGTTGGGGAGAAAAACTTTGGGTTGATGACGAACTGGCAAAAAAAGTAAAAAAAAAAAAATAAAAAAAACTACTTTCCGGGTGTTTTTTTTTTTGTGAAGATCATTTTTTACGTGTAATTTTCCTTTATGATTCATCATTTCTACTTGGAGGGAATGTCAGGGGAGGAGCACGGAAGCTATTTCATTCCTTGGGCTTAAAAAGAAAAGAAACTTAGCTGGGAGGCTTATAAGCTACAGGACACAGGCCTATTTGAATAAGATGTTACTATTTTACGTCCAGGCAACTTAATCTTATGATTTCTTTTAATCTTTTATAAGTGGACAAGGTTTATGGTTTTTTATCAATTATAAGTGGACAAGGTTTTATCATTTTTTTTAAATCATTTATTAGTGGACAAGGTTTATGGTTTTTTTATCATTTATAAGTGGACAAGGTTTATGAATTTTTTTTTTAATCATTTTCTAGTGGACAAGGTTTTATCATTTTTTTAAATCATTTATAAGTGCACAAAGTTTATCATTTTTGCAATCATTTATTAGTGGACAAGGTTTATCGTTTTTTAAAATCATTTATTAGTGGACAAGGTTTATAATTTTTTTAAAATCATTTATTAGTGGACAAGGTTTATGATTTTCTCTTATCATTTATAAGTGGACAAGGTTTATGATAGATGGTATATATATATGTATATATACATATACATACACATGTGTGTGTAAGTGCGTGCGCCCCGTGTTTTTGTATTCATGTGTAATTATATATATTATATATATCTATATAATATATATATATATATATATATATTATATATATATTATATAATATATATATATATATATACACATACATACATACATACATGAAACAAAAACACGGGGGTGCGCGCACTTTTACCGCACCTGATCACTTCGTGATCAAGTTATTCACACGCACAGTTATATATATATATAATATATATATATATATATATATATATATATATATGTGTGTGTGTGTGTGTGTGTGTGTGTGTGTGTGTGTGAATAACTTGATCACGAAGTATATCAAACGTGATGCTATGTATAAAGGTTTTGCCAGGGAGGAAAATGGCAAAACCTTTATATATATATATATATATATATATATATATATATATATATATATATATATATATATATATACGTTATATATATATATATATATATATACATATATATGTGTGTGTGTGTGTGTCTATATATATTGAATGATTGATTGATTGATTGTTTAACTAGCAAGATAATCTGAAATATTGTAAGAGAGAGAGAGAGAGAGAGAGAGAGAGAGAGAGAGAGAGAGAGAGATGTTTGCACTGCCCAGTGGGTAGCCAGTATTTTCCATCCGAAATACTTGGTTTTGGCTTCCGTTGTTTTTAATTGTTATGGTTATGGCGGTCGACGTTGGCTCTGGCATTACTTTTTGTATATATTTACTTATTTTCAACTTTGCCTTTACTTTTTTTTAGGTTTTCTTTTTATTATATAGTTTTCGTGTTGTTTTTTTATATTTAAGTTTTTTCCTTTTTATATTTTTCATTTTTTAGTTTTCATTTTGCTTTGTTATGTTTAAGGGTTTTCCTTCTCTTATTCAAGTTTTTTTTTATATTTATTTTTTTTCCTTTTTTAAATTTAAGTTTTTTTTTTTGCATTATTTATTTATATTTAAGTTTTTTCATTTTTATATTTTTTTTATTTTTTTGTTTTCATTTTGCTTTGTTATATTTAAGGGTTTTCCTTTTCTTATTCAAGTTTTTTCTTTTTGTTTTTTTTTTCTTTTTTAAATTTAAGTTTTTTGCTTATTAATTAATAAGTATTTTTTTCATTTCACTTTTTAATAAATTTACTTTTAGATATTTACTTTTGTATTTTTAGTCTTTTGTTACATTTTGATATTTTTTTGTATTTACTATTTTATATTTACTTTTGACATTTACTTAATGTATATTCGCTGTTCTATATTTTCTTTTTTGTATTGACTTTTATATTTACTTTTTGATATTTTTTTTTATTTATTTTACATTTACCTTTTTTTAATTCATTATTTTTATATTTACTTTTTTATTTTACTCATATACATTTACTTTTCGTTTCATTTTTATATTTCCTTTTTATATTAATTTAATTCATTTTACTGTATCTCGTTTGATATTCTCTTTCTTCCATCTTACTTTCCACCCTCTCTACCAATTGGGTCATAGTGCAACTGCGAGGTTTTCCTCCTGTGACACCTTTCAACCCTTTTACTTTCAATATCCCCTTCAGTGCTGGATGACCTCGTATGTCCCAGCGCTTGGTCTTCGGCATTCATAGCATATTCCGACCAGTAAATATCACCTTGAGAGTTATTGTACTGGTCAATTTGTCATGTTTTTACTCTATTTTTTAGTTTTCTGTAAAAGTAACCCATTGAGATGCTATTTGTCTGTCCGTCCGCATTTTTTCTGTCCGCTCTCATATCTTAAAGACTAATGAGGCTAGAGGGCTGCAAATTGGGATGTTGATCATCCACCCTCCAATCGCCAAACATATCAAATTGCAGCCCTCTAGCCTCAGTATTTTTTGTTTTGGTTTTATTCAAGGTTAACGTTAGCTATGATCATGCGTCTGGCACCGCTATAGGTGCCAACAACACAGAGCACCACAAGGCCGTGGCTGAAAGTCTCGTGGGCTGCGGGTAAGAGTTTCATGCAGCATTATACAGTGTACAAAAAACTCTATTGTGCCAAAGAATCTTCTAGTCTCAATATATAATATATATATATATATATATATATATATATATATATATATATATATATGTATATATATATATTATTCTTTTTATTCAGGTAAAATTAGCTATTAGTATGGTGCCAACATCACAGGTCCACAGGGAGTCCGGCTGAAAGTTTCGTGGGCTACGGGTGAGAGCTTTATGAAGCCAGAATATTCGTTTCATATTCTCCGATGTTTATGAGGTTCTAGTCCTCACTGGGAGGAACCGTTTTCGACGAATTTTCGGGGGAAAGAAAAGGTGCAACGAAAATCGGAAATGAAAATGTAATTGCAAATACAGTGGTCGAGAGGAAGTGGGAAGTTGGGGTGGGGAGGGGGTGAGGGAGGGGGAGGGGGGCGTTTCCCCCACATCGGTTTTATTTGCGAAGGGTTACTTTTGCGAGATTCCGCTGCAGGTCTTGAAATTGTGTATATTTGCAGATGACGACGGTCGTGCTTTTGTGATTATATGTATGTATGATATATATATATATATATATATATATATATATATTATATATATATATATATATATATATATATATATATATTATATATAAATGTGCGTGTGTGTATTGTGTTTGTATGTATGTATGTGTATGTATCAAGTTGATGGCTGTGTGGTTTAAGGTGCATCACTGCAGTTCTGAGTTCTTGTTCCGTGGTTCGATCCCATGAGACAACGAACTTATTATTAACTAAATTTAAAATTCCCCTTCGGTTAACTTATATGAAAATATATTATATCCTAGATGGAGCGATTGGACAGTAAAGGACATTTGTAGCTTAATGCTTGGATATGAATCACGGTGATGTGATAAAATTCATTCGCATATAATGTAATATATATATATATATATATATTATATATATATATATATATATATATAGTATATATGTATGTATATATATATATATATATATATATATTATATATAATATATATATAGATATATATTTGTATGTATGTATGTCTGTATGTGTGTGTCTGTATGTATATGTAAGTATGTATGTATATATACGTATGTATATATGTAGATATGTGCATTTATGTACAGTGCCTTAAGGAATGTCTTATTATGCATCTATTTTTAACATTAAGTGTTATTAGTGATTACTATATAGGTTAAAAGTTAAACTGTCTCTATCGTCAACCTCTATCTATAATATAGATTGTTAAGTCGAAATTCGTTCCGGATTCATGGTCGCTCGTTTTGTCCCACAAACTCTTCTTATTACTGGTTATTATGGCCCTGTCGACGTTAAACAGGTTCGTGTCTAACGAAAATTCGTGTTGCCACAACGAACGTCCTGGTTACGGAATCGGGTGAATTAATTTTTTTTTCTTTCCTTTTTCTCTCTTGGTTCCTCATTCCATATTGATTGAGGTTTGAGTCCAGTGAGAGACCGTGAGAGACTTTTCAGATTTTATATAGAGAGCCATTTTTTTTATATCTTTTTTGTTGATATATTTTATTTTATTTTAGAGGCTCCTGTTTTTTTCAGTTTTTTCAATTGGATATATTTTTAGAAGGCCCTGTTCTTTTATATATCTTTTTTGTCGGTATATTTTTAGAGGGCCATTTTCTTATATTTTTTTAGATATATATTTTAGAAGACCTTGCTGTTTCATAAGCTTTTTTGTTGATATACTTTTAGAAATTCCTGTTGTTTCTTATGTTTTTTTATAGATACATTTTTAGAAAGTCCCGTTCTTTCATAACCTTTTTTGCTGATTTATTTTTAAAAGGCCCCGTGGTTTCATATTTTTCTGTATAGATTTTTGGAAGACCCTGTTTTACCCCAAGTTTTTTTATGTAAATATTTTTAGAAGACCTTTTTTTTTTGTTTTTTTTTTTTTTTTTTTTTTTATATTTTTTTAGAAGGTGTCCTGTTTTTTATGTTTTGTTCGTTGATATATTTTCTTTTATTTTTTTAGTTTGTTGTACTCGCAAACATAAGAGAGGATTGAATAGATAATAGGGATTGAATATGAAAGAAGAATGGAGGTCAAGAAAAAGTAAGTTAGGAATAAATAGCCGTTTAGATTATTAGAGAAAAAAGAAACAGCAAATATAAATAGAATGAAAAGGAACTACAAAAAATGAAGAACACGACGCAACAAAGAATAAGGCATAGGCATTTGAGAATTTCAGTAAAGTTGAGATTGTAATGAAAATAAGTATTTTTTTAATGTGAGCAGAAATAAAAACATTGCGAAAATGAGGCATAAGTGTAAGATAAAGAGAGAAATAAAGAAAGAGTTTGGAAGATTAAAAAGGGAGAGATGAAAGGAAGCAAGTGCAAAGGATGATATGGAGGCGATGGTAGGAGAAGACAGGAAGAATAAATATAGAGAAAGGGAAGGAAGAAGAGACGAGGAATTGCAAGAGAGAGAGAGAGAGAGAGAGAGAGAGAGAGAGAGAAAAGAACGTGGATGTGGTGGGTTATAGGGTGGTTAACCTAGGAGCACTGGGACAGGTAGTGGGGGTAGGGGTTGTTGTGGGAGGAGGGGATAGGTAAGGGAGGGTCCAAGGGGGAGGGTGGGGTGGGAGGGGGGGGGGGTGAGCGAAAGTTCGCGTGCCTCATCAGAATTCAAACGCTGGCACATAATGTGGCGTTGGAGCTCAATGCCAGGGACCATGGACGTCGCTGGAACGACCCTACTTTAGTGCTCCTTCTGAATATATATCACTACATATCATATCTGGGAAGCTCCTCCCTCCTCCGTCTCCCATCATAATCCCTTCCTCCCTCCCTCCCTCCCCCCTCGAAAACGTTGATAAGGTGCGGAGGATTAATGGCGTATATCCGAAGATATAACCCCTGGGGATAGTATCGTATGTATATATACAGTATATATATATATATATATATATAATATATATATATATATATATATATATATATATATATATATATCGTGGAGGATTGTAGGCAACGACTCCCGCCGTCTTCCCACGATATGAGAAATCCTTCTGCGGGGTTGCCTATCCTTTCACCAACTCGTATATGAATTTAATTTGTATTCTAGATGGCGGGGGGTGGGGTCAGCATGCAACCGGGGGAGGGGAAGGAGTGCAAACACCTACCCCCTGCCCCCGACCCCTTATTCGATGATAACCAAAACTGGGGGCGAATTTTGGATGGGGGCTTCCTTTCTTGATGTTGCCACAAATCATGAGATCTTCTCCCGTATACAAGGGGCGAGTAATATCTCCGTTTTAAATGCCCGTATTTGCCGGTGATTCATTTTGTTGTGGCCCTTTTTGTTCTCCTTATTTTTATTGTGTCGTTATTTACGTTTACCGTATTAAGGGGACGTCCCTTTGATTTTTCTTTTATGTATATCTTGTTAATAGTGACGTTCTTTTAGTTATATGCGGTTCTTTTAGGTTTTATTTATGTATATCTCATCAAGTGGACGTTCTATAAGTTTTTATTTACGTATATCTCATTAAGTGGACGTTCTTTAAGTTTTTATTTACGTATATCTTGTTAAGGGGACGTTCTTTTAGGGTTTTTTTTACGTATATCTTATGAATGGGACGCTCTCTTCGTCTTTATTTACGTATATGTGTGTGTGTCCACGCATTTGTCCATAGATAATTGAATATTTGAGAGAGAGAGAGAGAGAGAGAGAGAGAGAGAGAGAGAGAGAGAGAGAGAGAGAGAGAGAGAGAGAGAGGCGGGGTGGAAAGAAACAACAAACAGCCCGAAGTAAAGACTTCATACCTTCCACACTGCGATGCTAATTCCGTGGATGGGCAAGTTGTAATGCGGCCACTTAATGCATGTATGCATTGGATGGCAAGCGAATGCATGCAGAATGCATTCTTGAATAATGCATTTGGTTTATGGATCGTAAAAGATGGGTTGCTTTATGCACGCTCATATACTTTTACTGTATGGTTGGGAGATGCCTATCAGAAAGTTAAAATGTGTATGTATGTAATATATATATATATATATATATATATATATATATATATATATATATATACATATATATATATATATATATATATATATAGAAATATTACGTGGTCTGTAAATGTGTCTATATATATATATAGTTATATATATATATATATATATATATATATATATATATATATGTATGTGTATATGATATATATACATATATATATATATTATATATATATATATATATATACTTCCCTAAATAATAACTACCCAATGATCTGTTGTTATATGTACACAAGCACTCAAATACATATATATGATATATACATTATTATATATTATATATATATATATTATATATATATGTGTGTGTGTGTGTGTGTGTGTGTGTGCGTGTGTGTGTGTTAGTTTGTTTGTTTGTGTTTGTGTGTAGGATATATATTCATAAGTAAATACATCATAACACAGATATAAAAGTATGGACAGCTATGGACTACAAAGACGTTCAGGATATAAAGCATATAAGTGATAAAATTCTGATCAAATCGGAAACCCCCCCTCCCCCTGAAACAACATCTTCCCGAAGTGTTGTTGCCTTTCAGCAGAACAACAAACCCTGATTGTTGCTGTCAACCTGTTCACAATCAGGAGACGTAGCAAGGTAAATTTGGAACCATGTTCCCAAGTTTAAGATCGTTAGGGTAAGCGCTAACGAGAGAGAGAGAGAGAGAGAGAGAGAGAGAGAGAGAGAGAGAGAGAGAGAGAGAGAGGGGATAGAAAACTGTGCTGTGTTATGTATGAATCCTTTGAGACACTAGAACGGTGATATTGCTAATAATAATAATAATAATAATAATAATAATAATAATAATAATGATAATAACGATATTATTATTATTATTGACTGAAGTTGAACCCATAGAAGGGTTCAAAAACTTTTATAAAGTGTTTATAAATTATAATCGAACTTTTAACATTTTTATGATTGTGGACCCCTTAGAATATCGAATAAATTCTCGTGATAGAGAGTTTTTCCCCAGAATATAAATATTATTATTATTATTATTATTATTATTATTATTATTATTATTATTATTATTATTATATTATTAAACTATAATCACTGAAAATTTTAGTGATTGTAGTTAATAATGATAATAATAATAATAATAATAATAATATTATTATTATTATTATTAATTATTATTATTATTATTATTATTATTATTATTATTATTGACTATAATCACTGGAGCGTATTATTGGTGTAGTTCATGATATTAACCAACCCACAGTTATAGAAATATACCAGATTATATAGATTGCACAACCAAAGCGGAGGTCATCTGTGATGCTCTGTAATGATTTTCTGCCTCGCTCAATCAATCTACGAAAACCAACGCGTTTAGTTATTGTTTTATCGGCGTTTATTTATTTTATGACTATATTATCGATCGAAGTATATTTATTACAAAATTGAAAAGGTTGAATTTGAAGTAAATAATTTAAGAAATAAAATGGGGATTTATTTCCTCTTACTTTGTATGTTATCTATTGAAATACGTTCACTAAAATCTGAAAAGGTCAGATTTGAAATATACTTTAAACAAGTAATACATGTGCCCAAGTTTCTTCGGCGTAGTCGAATTTTCTGTACAGCGTATAATGCTGTATGAGCCGTGTCCCATGAAGCTTTCAGCCACGGCCCGGTGGTGGCCTGTCCTATAGCGCTGCCAGACGCACGATCATAGGTAACTTTAACCCTAAATGAGATAAAAAGTACTGATGCTAGAGAACTGCAATTTGGTATGTTTGATGATTGGAGGGTGTATGATCAACATACCAATTTGCAGCATTTTAGCCATTGTAGTTTTTAAGATCTGAGGGCGGACAGAAAAAGTCCTGACTGACAGACAAAGCCATCTCAATAATATTCTTTTACAGAAAACTGAAACTGAAAAGTTAAAATTTGAAATATACTTTACAAAATATATAGTGGATTTATTTTCTTCTTTGACTTTGTACTTTATCGACTGATATGTATTTTAAGAACTAAAAAGGACAAATTTGAATATATTGTAAAAACTTAAAAGGAGATTTATTTTCACCATAACTTTGTACGTTATAGATTCGAATATGTTTGCAAAAACCTAAAGAGGTTAATTAGAAATATACTTTTAAACCTAAGAAGGGTCAGATTTTCAGCTGAAGAATAACCCACAGGTATCCGAGGTATCTATTGCTTTGAGATTGGGAGTCTTTTGAGAGATCCCTTTATGTGACCTTTGTTAAATTAGGGGATTTTAGAATTTAGAAAGTTAAAATATTAAATGAAACGATTTTAAAATTTAGAAACTCAAAATATTGAAACGATTTTAAACTTTAGAAACTTAAGATATTAAATGAAACGATTTTGAAATTTATAAACTTTAAATATTAAATGAAACGGTTTCAAAATTTATAAACTTAAAATATTAAATGAAACGATTTCAAAATTTAAAAACTTAAAATATTAAATGAAACGATTTTAAAATTTAGAAACTTAAGATATTAAATGAAACGATTTTGAAATTTAGAAACTTAAAATATTAAATGAAATGGTTTCAAAATTTAGAAACTTAAAATATTAAATGAAACTATTTTAAAATTTAGAAACTTAAAATATTAAATGAAACGATTTTAAAATTTAAAATCTTACAATATTAAATTATACGATTTTAGAATTTAGATACTTAAAATATTAAATGAAACTATTTTAAAATGTAAAAACTTAAAATATTAAATGACACGATTTTAGAATTTAGGAAGTTAAAATATTAAATAAAACGATTTTAAAATTTAGAAATAAAATATTAAATGAAATTATTTTAAAATTTAGGAACTGATGATATTAAAAGAAACGATTTTAAAATTTAGAAACTTAATTTATTAATAATATTAAATGAAACGGTTTCAAAATTTAGGAACTTAAAATATTAAATGAAACTATTTTAGAATTTAGAAACTTAAAATATTAATTGACACGATTTTAGAATTTAGGAGGTTAAAATATTGGACTGATAATAATACACGTTATTCCGGGTTATGGCTTCATACAATAAATAAATAATAAATAAATAAAATAAAAGCATCTCAGTTTGGACCAGTGGTTATTCAATAATTAATAAATGAGAGAATGGCCGACTCAGAGAGAGAGAGAGAGAGAGAGAGAGAATTATGCATCTATTTCCCGTAGGCCAGTCTGCATAGATGAAGTTTCCGAGTAATAGTAGTAGTAGCAGCAGCAGCAGCAGCAGCAGCAGCAGCAGCAGCAGCAGTAGTATAGTAGTAGTAGTAGTAGTAGTAGTAGTATCCCCATAGTTAAAGCCAGTTAGCGGACTTCATTCATGTAGTTTTAGAAGTCATGAATTTGGTTACCGAAGTTGACCAGAGGAGATGGCCTGATAGGTCGCTCCGTACACGGTTTCTGAATGACCCCCTCTCCCCACTACCTCCTCCTCCCCTTAACTTGTACATTGGATGAAGTTAGTTTTGGGTCCTCTCTCTCACTCTCTCTCTCTCTTTCAGAACAGTTAACATGTAATTTAATTGTACGTATAGGTCCTTATGAGATTTCCCTTCTATTTACGAAAAGTATCTGTTAATCTCTCTCTCTCTCTCTCTCACACACACAGCGGCTCTCCCCGTGTGATTTTTAAATCAGGGACCTTATCAAGATTCGAAATCACGCGCTACCGAGATAAAGCTCCTGTTACGTAATTTCCATTCACTCCCGTAAACCCGGAATCATGGAATCATGGAATCCTGGAATCTGTGACCCGCGATTTAAATTAAATATACCCCCCCACTGAAATCATAATTCTTGACATAACATCCTGACTTTGGCGTAACCGCGTCAAATTTCAGTGATTGATGGAAGCATAAATATTGTTTACAAAAATTGTTATTGAGGCTGTTTTGGTTAATGGAAATTTTTTTTACTACAGCCAGCTCGTGTGACTCGTAAACACTGGAACGCTTTGGTTAAATTGATAATCTGGGAATTATTTTATTATTTTTAATTTGCAGTGAGTGAGCGAGTTATCGATGAAGCCACATACGGGGTTGGTACGCCGGGAATTAATCCTGCTCTTTATAATAATAATAATAATAATAATAATAATAATAATAATATAATAATAATAATAATAATAATAATATAATAATAATACTGTTTTCGATGATTCACATAATTATAGTGGGTGTCGAGGAAGCCACATACGGGGGTTGGTACATTCGAAAAATAATCCTGCTTTTTAAATAATAATAATAATAATAATATAATAAAATAATAATAATAATAATAATAATAAAACTAATAATAATAATAATAATAAAAATAATAATAATAATAATAATAATAATAATTAATAATATGAGTCACTAAAATGGCGAAGAAACCAACAATGGTGTAAATGTAGATATATATTTCTAACAAATGTTTACATTTACGCCATTGGGGATTTCTTCGCCATTAATAATAAAATAATAATAATAATGAATAAGAATAATAATAATAATAATAATAATAATAACAATAATAATAATAATAATAATGATAATAACGCTTTCGATTATTTACTTACGAGGAAAAACACGTGTGATGCTCGCAGCGTATTCGGATAATGCTTCCTGTTATTATTATTATTATTATTATTATTATTATTATTATTATTATTATTATTATTATTACTACTACTACTTCCGCGATTTTGTTTTCATTTTAGCACACATATATGCATATATATATATATGTGTGTGTGTGTGTGTGTGTGCGTGTGTGTGTGTGCGTGTGTGTATACATTTATATATGTATGAATAAAGGCAAATTCCATGAATGAAAGAGAAACGTGGAATTTGTCTTTATTTACATAAACATCACTTTCCATATTTTCATGATTCAGTTACATATATATGTATACGAATACATATATATGCGTGTGTTTATATAGAATCTATGCAAACAATTGCATGTGTATATTGATTTTTCACGTCAACTTATTCCCCCATTTTTGTAACGGCTGGGGCCTGAAGGATATTGATCTCAAGTCTTTAGGAGTGTGTATGTGTACACATACCCACTTTTAAGCATCTCCACATGCCAGATTCCCCCCGTTCCCTTCACAAAGGTGCCAGCGCCTCAGCGGCGTGGTTGGTATGGTATTAGTGTCCCACCTCGGTGATCGTGGGTTCGATTCTCGGCCATTCCATTGAGGAGTGAGAGATGTGTACTTCTGGTGATAGAAGTTCACTCTCGACGTGGTTCGGAAGTCACGTAAAGCCGTTGGTCCCGTTGCTGAATAACCACTGGTTCCATGCAACGTAAAAGCACCATACAACACAAAGGTGCCCCCCCCCCCCCCACAAAAGAAAAAAGAAGAAGAAGAAGAAGAAGCAGCAGCTTCAAGAATTAAGATCGCATCGTCTTTATGGGGTCACCTAGATTGCAGATATATGTATATATACCTTTCATGTTGACCATTGGGTACCTGTCACACAACGCGGAGCATGTTAAAAGTTGGCGGAAATTTGCATGCAGCATGAGAAAGCAACTTGGGTCAAAGTGGACGCAGAAAACTTTTATTTGCTCGGCTTTTGGTTTGCAGGGGCCATTTGGAGGAAAACTTTTCCCAGAGAGAGAGAGAGAGAGAGAGAGAGAGAGAGAGAGAGAGGAGAGAGAGAGAGAGAGTGTGTGTGTAGGGGTTGAGAGTAAGCTGGTGCAGAAGAAGTAAGAATGTAAAATCTCTAGACAAGGAGAGGAAATAAGATGATTTAAATCAGTAAGAGAGAGAGAGAGAGAGAGAGAGAGAGAGAGAGAGAGAGAGAGCAGATGCAAAGGAACTAAGAATGTAAAATCTCTAGACAAAGAGGGGAAATTAGATTATTTAAATCAGTAACAGAGAGAGGAGAGAGAGAGAGAGAGAGAGAGAGAGAGAGAGAATGTGTGTGTAGGTACTGAGAGAAAGCTGGTGCAGAAGAATGTAAAATCTCTAAACAAGGAGAGGAAATAATATGATTTACATCAGGAAAAGAGAGAGAGAGAGAGAGAGAGAGAGAGAGAAGAGAGAGAGAGAGAGAGAGAGAGAGAGAATAGTATGGGAGACGAACTAAACAGTGAGTTAGTCTTATGAGCGGAACATACCCCCAGTGTCGTTTTTGTATAACGTTATGTATCCTTTTTCCTTTTGTTGTTTATCTTCTTTTTTACTTTGTCTATGTTACCCTTTCTCTTCTGATAATATTTTATGCTCAGTAATAACAATTATTGGCATGTTCTCCCCTTCCATATTCCTGTTTCGTCTCTGCCATGTTGATTTCGTGGAATATATAGGACCTGAAATAATTGGAGTTGTCCATTAGTAGACCTACTGAATTACTTTTTTTTTTTCTTATTCTCTTTTTTCGGAAGACTTTGGTTATTATGTCATTAGACACCCCTTTGCTGTCGTGCAATGTAGAAATCTACCACAGCTCCTGTGTAAGTGCAAGTGCGTGTTAGAATATATATATATATATATATAGATATATATATATATATATATATATATATATATATATATATAATATATCTATATAATATATATATAACTTTTAAGGAACAGTTAAGGCTGTACTCGTCTGTAAAGGCTCACGCTTGTTCATTTAAAATCCATGCCCTATTATTGATTAATAATAATTTTCTAGATTTTTAATATTTTTGTATTCACCAGGCTCTTCTATGCCCTGACTTTTTTTCGGCATCACTTTTTTTTTACATTTAAACTGACATTTTTTGTTTCACTTTTTTTTTTTACGTTTTACATTTGAACACTGTTGCAAATACGTACCCTGAAAAACTTGCCCGCCTCCCCAATTGAATGATTGATGAAATAAAAAAAGTAATTTGCCGACAGTTAGGAAAGGCACAGGTCTCTCTCTCTCTCTCTCTCTCTCTCTCTCTCTCTCTCTCTCTCTCTCTCTCTCTCTCTCTCTCTCTCTGTGTGAATGCATTCCGTAAGTGCCTTCCTCCAACCCCATTTCCCTTCGCAAACTCGATTATATATCAAATTTGACTTTTTTATATATATATATTTCGAAATTTGAATATGCATACATACATATATTTTTTTCTGTTGACCCTTGGTCGAAGATCAAAGGCCGCTTCTTTTTAAATGAATATCGTTTATAGTCTTGAATGTTTTGATTGCGTTGGTGCCTATAACTGTTTTTAAAAGAAATTATGTTTTTTTTATAGTTTTTTATTTTGAAAATAGTATGTTTAATTGAAAGAGTTTTTATTGAGAGCTCGGGTTTTTTTTAATCTTGTTAATTATGTTTTGTATTTGCGCTGAGGGTTACTTTATAGTGAAAGAGGAATAAATTTTATATTTCTGTTATAGCTCTATAATATATATATATATATATATATATATATATATATATATATATATATATATATATATGTGTGTGTGTGTGTGTGTGTGTGTGTGTGTGTGTTTGGAATGAAAAGTTAAAGTATTGAAGAAGCCTTTGCAGGTGATGGACGTATCTATATATACAAGCTAACCATCAGACATTTTCGACGGATCAGAGAGTGGTGCTTGTACACATACACAATCTCAAGTACACAACATACACTGTACACACACACACACACACACACACACACACACACACACACACACATATATATATATATATATATATATATACTATATATGTGTGTGTGTATGTATGTATGTGTGTGTGCGATCAAAAAACTCCATGAGTAAGTGTAGTAATATATTATTTTTTGTTTGGACTCCTGGACTCGGAACAACCAACCGAAACGTATCTAACCTAAAGGTTTAGTAGGTTGGTCTGTCCATAATAAGCCGGCCTTATGCCATCACATAGTAAGGTATTTAAGCTAGTAGGAGACCTGGTGGTGCCCTCTGAACTCTGACCGACCAATCGAAACGAGCTATGGTGGCATCATCATGAAAAATTAGTATTGTCGTCATTTAAAAGACTAACGTGAACTTTGTATTTCGAAATAGCTCAAGCGTTAGTTCAACTAATAACGAAATAAAGGAAGTTTGAAAACTTTCCAACAGGAAAAGGAAAAAATATTGCGAAAATTCAGATGCTTCCTTTGAGAATATTTCCGTCAAGGATTTTTTTCTTTTATTGAATCACAAAATAATGGTCTTTTTCGACTTTGCGTTTGTTACAAGCAATACCAAGAAAACGAAAAATAAAGGAAGTTCGACAACTCCCGATGGGAAAGTAAATGAGAAAAAAATCATATGTATTATTTCATAATTTTTCCCGATATTTCTTTTTTTTTAATCACAAACAATGATGTTTTTGAACTTTGGTATTTATCGCAAGTGCTACCAAAAAAATAAAAATAAAGGAAGTTTGACAATTTCCGATAGGAAAATAAATTAGGAATAATCAGATACTTTATTTGAGAATTTCCCCGTCAAAGGATTTTTTTTTTTCTTTTTGAAGAATTCAATCGTAAATAATGGTGCTTTTTAACTCTGTTTTTTATCGCAAGCGTTACCAAGAGAGAGAGAGAGTGAAAGAATAAATTTAACTTCGTCTAAACGAGAGCTAACTAGATACAGAATTTATCCCATTATAATACGTACAGATTGGGACGTTTTGAAAGCTCTCTCTCTCTCTCTCTCTCTCTCTCTCTCTCTCTCTCTCTCTCTCTCTCTCTCTCTCTCTCTCTCTCATCTTTACTACTACTATACCTACTACTGCTTTGTAGATCAGGCACTGAAGGTGTTTCCAAATTTATGTACAAAGCCTCGGGTTCGTTTTCTCTAAAGCACCTGCATTCTCGATTTCCATTCAATTTGCGCGATGCTGTATATCTTAACTGGACCCACCCTCTCTCTCTCATAGATGGCTATGAGGATGATTGCAGAGATCTACATCCAAAAATATGCAAAAACCTAAAAGAAGGAAAAGGATGTAAGTTCGACAAAAAATGTAAATATATGCACCCTGTAGCCATGAAAAATAATCAAATAAATAACCAATCAAGTAATAAAATCCAAAATAAGAAAGAAACAAATAAAGAGAGGAATGAAGAATATCAGGTAAAAGAAAAAAGCAAGCCATCAACGAGATATGCAGAGGTGTCAGCAAAAAATTTCAATGCATCAGCTCCAAGATTCTACTCAAGAGATAATAACTGTTTTTATTATGCAAGAGGATATTGCAGATATGGAGAAAATTGCAGATTCAGACACAAAATGAATAATTATGATGAAGGAAGAACAAATATTATGGAAAAGTTGGATTTTTTAATGACAGAATTTCTGGAAATGAAAAAAAGAACAACATACCAGAACAGGAAAGAGACATGGGAAAAATCCATATTATTACCAATATTAAATGAAGGAGAAAACACGCAAACCATCATAGTGATGAATGCGCAGGGTTTAGTTACGAGTAACTCAAAAAGAAAAATAGAGTACTTAGAAGAACTAACCCAAATTGAAAAGAAAATAGATATAATGAATATAAGTGAAACCTGGTATTCCCAAGAGACTGGGAATGATGATCAAATAAAAGGGTTCCAAACTTATGGATCAGATAGAAAAAATAGGAATCAAGGGGGAACCGCAATATATGGGAAAGACAAAAAAACAAGGAAAAATATATGAGAAATATAGTAACTCAGAATGTGAACTAATAGCGGTAGAATTTGAATCTGAAAAAATTAATGAACATAGTAATATATAGACCTCCTAATACTAAAGAGTTTGACTTAATAATAGAAAAATTGGATGATATATGTAGAAATCACAAGGACTGGACTATTTTCCTATCTGGAGACTTCAACTTCCTTTCGTAGACTAGGACAAGAACGAATAGGAGATTGTGGATGTACTTATACATATAAAAAAGAGAGTAATAGTAGTGCAGAAAAAGCTATAGATATGCTACTAGATACAACATTCAACAAATAAATCACCTGCCAACAAGAAAGGAAAATACTTTAGACCTAGTATTTGTGAACGAGATGAATTATGTTAAAGAAATAATAGTTTATAATGCGAGTATTTCAGACCATAATGTCATAGAATTAACAGTCCATTCCAAAGCAAGTGAAAACAGAGATAAGCAAGAAATGAAAAAGTGGGAAGGATATGGAAATACAACTTCTACAGTAAAAATATAAAATGGTCAGAAATAAATGAAGAATTAAAGATTGGGACAACATTTTCGTAAGTGACGACATAAAGGTAAATACGGAGATATTATATATTAGAGAAAATAGTGGATAAATATATACCGAAGAAGAAAAGTAAACATCAGTCATGCATACCAAGAGACAGAAGGATCTTGTTCCAGAAAATCAGAAAGTGGAAAAAAGGTCTTGCAAAAGAAAAAATGCATGGAAAGTTATAGAACTAAAAAGTAAGATAGAAAATGCAGAACAAAAGATTATACAATCAAAAGAAAATGAAAAAACGGGACTTGGAAGAAAAAACCCTATTAAATATCAAGCAAAATCCCAAACTATTATACTCATATGCGAAGAAGATGAATAAAAGAAGAATAGAAATAGGCCCTCTGAGAATTGAAGGGAGATTAACGAATGAAAAAAAGGAAATTTGCAACATATTGGCAGAACGATATAAGAGAGAATTCACCCCTAGAATAGATAATGAAGATAATGATATAGAAGTAAGGATGAAAATAGTGAATATTTAGCTGACATAGATATTAATGAAGCTGATATTGTGCAGGCTATTAATGAAATTAAAAATGGAGCGGCTGCAGGGCCGGATGGAGTGCCTGCTATTTTGTTAAAGAAAGTAGTTCATTCTATCGCAAAGCCACTTGCAATATTATTAAGACAAAGTGTAGATACAGGCAAGATTTATGATGAGCACAAATTAGCATATATTACCCCTACTTTCAAAAGTGGATCAAGACTAGAGGCAAGTAATTATAGGCCTGTGAGTCTAACATCACATATTATAAAAGTGTACGAAAGGGTAATGAAGAAAAATATTATGAAACATTTAATAAAAAATAATTTGTTTAATAAAGGACAACATGGTTTCGTACCCGGAAAAAGTACACAAACCCAACTGTTAGTCCACCGTGAGAACATCTTCAAAAATATGAAAAGCGGAAATGAAACAGATGTGGTTTATTTAGACTTTGCAAAAGCTTTTGACAAAGTAGACCATAATATATTAGCGAAGAAAATTAGAAAACACAATATCGTGGATAAAGTAGGAAGATGGTTAAAAGAATTTTTACACAACAGAAAACAGATAGTTATTGCAAACGACGAGAAATCGGATGAAGCCAAGGTAATATCCGGTGTGCCGCAAGGTACGGTGTTAGCTGCAATACTGTTTGTTATTATGATTGAAGACATAGACAGTAATGTTAAGGATTCGGTAGTGAGTAGTTTCGCAGATGACACAAGAATAAGTAGAGAAATTACTTGTGATGAAGATAGGAACGCTCTACAAAGAGACCTTAACAAAGTATATGATTGGGCAGAGGTAAATAGGATGGTATTTAACTCTGATAAATTTGAATCAATAAATTATGGAGACAGAGAAAGAAAGCTATATGCATATAGGGGACCTAATAATAGACAATCACAAATAAGGAAGCAGTTAAAGACCTTGGTGTGATAATGAATAGGAACATGTTATGCAATGATCAAATAGCAATTCTGTTGGCAAAATGTAAAGCAAAAATGGGAATGTTGTTACGGCACTTCAAAACAAGA
>NC_061092.1:30926625-30929125 GCF_015104395.2 Macrobrachium nipponense | reverse complement strand
CTAATTTCAGAAACTTCAACATTTTAAATTAATCTAATTTCAGAAACTTCAGAATTTGAAATTAATCTAATTTCAGAAACTTCAACATTTTAAATTAATCTAATTTCAGAAACTTCAACATTTACAATTAATCTAATTTCAGACACTTCAACATTTGAAATTAATCTAATTTCAGAAACTTCAACATTTACAATTAATCTAATTTCAGAAACTTCAACATTTGAAATGAATCTAATTTCAGAAACTTCAACAATTTAAATTAATCTAATTTCAGAAACTTCAACATTTGAAATTAATCTAATTTCAGATAGCATTTGAAATTAATCTAATTTCAGAAAATTCAACATTTAAAGTTAATCTACTTTCAGAAACTTCAAATTTGAAATTAATCCAATTTCAGAAACTTGAACATTTGAAATTAGTCTAATTGTAAAGTTTTTTTATTTAATTGACAAAATATTTTTAAGAAATATGAATATTAAGAAATCTTTTGGGACTGCCCTGTGAGAGCTGATAATCAGCTCGGCGGTGTAGTAAAACTATAATAATAATAATAATAATAATAATAATAATAATAATAATAATAATAATAATAATAATAATGTTCTAAAGGGTCCACAATAATACAAAGTGTAAAAAGTCCTTGTATAATTTTGAAGACTTTACAGAAAGCTTTCGAACCCTTCCCTGGGTACATCTTCAGTCCAAATAAACAATAAGTTACGACAAGTACAGAGGTAAATTTAAAAAACAAGAGTCGTTGAAGATCGTTACGAGCTAACGACCGTTGTCAACGATCTTCAACGACTCTTGTTTTTTAAATTTACCTCTGTACTTGTCGTAACTTATTGTTCATTTGGACTGAAGATGAACCCAGGGAAGGTTTCGAAAGCTTTCTGTAAAGTCTTCAAAATTATACAAGGACTCTTTACACTTTGTATTACTGTGGACCCTTTAGAACATGATATATACTCTCGTGATAGAGAGTTTTTCCCTAATAATAATAATAATAAATACTGAGACTTTCTAAGTAATGAATTCTGTACATTGACCTAATTATTTCCAGGTAATGACGTCCATCCATCTTTTAAGAACCCCTTAGCGGGGTAGTGCCGTCAGTGACCCTTACGCAGTGTACTGTATGCATTACTTACAGTTCTATGCAGCATCCCTTCGGTCCCTAGCTGCAACCCCTTTCATTCCTTTAATTGTACCTCCGTTCGTATTCTCTTTCTTGTACGTTTCTGCCCACCCTCTCCTATCACTTGTTTCAAAGTGCCGTGGTCGGTATGGACATTCCACTGAGTGATGAGAGATGTGTATTTATGGTGATAGAAGTTCACTCTCGACGTGGTTCGGAAGTCACGTAAAGCCGTTGGTCCCGTTGCTGAATAACCACTGGTTCCATGCAACGTAAAAACACCATCAAACAAACAAAGTGCAACTGCGAGGTTTTCTTCCTTTTATACTTCGAACCTTTCTGCTCTCAATTTCCGTTCCAGCGCTGAATTATCTCGTATGTCCCAGTGGTTGACCTTTGGCCTAAATTTTCTATTCCTTTCCATCCCTGAAGAGGCAGGTCTTAAGCCTGTTTCCTGTTTCCGCTCCGCAAAGGAAGGTGCCAAGTATCATGAAGGTGCACTGGATGCTGGTGGTTCATTATTAAGCAGTACATATTTGCCCAGTGGAAAGACCCTTTTTCCCCCGGTTGCGGTAGGTGTTGGGCTCATCACGCCCTATTTGCATACCCGCACTCTGTAAGACGCCCACACGCTCTTCAGGTAAACGAGAGAGAGAGAGAGAGAGAGAGAGAGAGAGAGCCCTTGCGCAAGCGCGAGGGCGCACGTGCTGCTCAAGGCCATTAATCTTCATAACTAACCACGACGATATTTGCTCGCTCCGAATTTTCCTACGAGGCTCAAGGGAGCTTCAATGTGCTCCATGGAAATAAGGGTCGTCTTCATTTTTTTTTTTTTTTTTTTTTTCAGCTTTGCTGATAGATAACCTCTTGACCGCACGGAATGGTTCCGAGTCGTTGTATTTTATACTGTGTTTATACTTTCTCCCCTTCCATTTTGATATATATATATATAATATAATAATATATATAATATATATATATATATATATATATATATATATAATATATATATTTTATATACATTTTTTTTTATTAAGGATGTCTAGTGTCTGTTTGGTGCGTCCGTAACGCTTGAAGTAGAAAGGAAAGTTGAGATATAGTTATTCATTTGTATTTTTACTACAATTTTGTTTTTGCGTACATTTCGTTTATTTATATAAATATAAATGTAGTATGTATATATGTACGTATATACATACATATATATATATATATACTATATATATATAATATATATATATATTTGTTATATAATTTATATGTATATTCATATACATGTTTATTTATATATATATATATATATATATATATATATTATCATTATTTTATATATATATATATATATATATATATATATAT
>NC_061092.1:30906625-30914125 GCF_015104395.2 Macrobrachium nipponense | reverse complement strand
TTTATTTTATTGTTTATTATTGCCATGGCCTAATAACCTGGTTTTATTGTTTATTGTCATGGGCGAATTTCATGAATATTTTGGTTTTATTGATTATTATTGTCATGGGCGGATTCCATGAATACCCTGGTATTGTTTATTATGGTCATCGGCGAATTCCATGAATATTTTGGTTTTATTAGTATTTATTATTGTCATGGGCGAATTCCTTGAATATTTTCGTTTTATTGTTTATTATTGTCGTGGGTCAATGCCAATTTAATGGGATGGGAGTCTAACCTTGCGGGAAACTGGCTCTGTGTCCCTTCATTGTTATCTCAGGTGAGGATAATCCCGCGTGAACTTCACCTAGAATAGAAGACTCTTCATTGTTTTTTAGGTTTGTCGTCCGTTGGAACTACTGACATGTAACTAACTGACATGTTTTCCTTCATGACAAATTTTGTATCATGTTAATTCTTATGGTTAATGAAGTTCATCTTACGTAACGTGGGTTTTTAAAGTTGTTTTTTTTTCTTATGTTTGAAAGTGTCAGCGGGTTTTGTGAGGTTTAATCGGAATGTATTGCTAAGCGACACCTTAATTAAAAGCCATCCATTAATACAAATAATAATTGAAGCGATCACAATATTAAGAGTCCCCAGAGCTCCATTTCGTAATTTTTTTTTTTTTAGCTCCAAAGTCATAAAAAAATATCCTACTTTACCCATGGAAAAGCGTACCTGCATATGTAGACTCCAAAGTGGTCGAAAATCCCATTATCTACCAAGGATGGTGGGTGATATTTGTGTTCGAAAATGCCAATTTACAAACACGTTTTTCTCACAATTTTTTTTTTCTAATCAGCCCCTGGAGCCCCTTAATATTGTGAACGCCTTAGTTATAAATAGCATTTGGATTTCCTTATTTTTCCATATTGCGGAGGATTTAAAAAAAAAATCGTCAATCACGAACAGGTGAATAACAGTTAAAACAGGAATGAAAGAAGGTATGTCGATAAATAATTGGAAAACAAATAGAAAAAAAATAGAAATGACTAGAACATTTTTAGAGGGAAAAAAATGGCAAGGAAATATAGAAGAGGGAGGAGATGGCAAACCCTCTCCCTCTTCTCCCTTCCCCCCTTCCATTCTCACGAGCAATAGAACAGTACTTTGATTCTCGTGAGTCTCCGCACGTCTGCTTTTTCGCGGAGGGCCGAAAGCGACGCCGAATGCCGAGCGCTTCTTCATCTGAAAAATAGAGGGTGTGACGCGACTGTTAAGATGGATCCGCTCCCTCCCCCTCCTCCTCCTCCTCCCAACCGCGCGCTCCCAATCCCCACCCATACCAAAAGGACCCACCACCCCAGCTCAAGCATCCCGAGACCCTACCATGACCCCCCACCCCCCCCCACCTCTCTCTCTCTCTCTCTCTCTCTCTCTCTCGCTTCGGTAAAGTGTAAAGTGAAGACAAAGGTGTTGCAAATAATAAGAAAAAAAGATAGTCGAAGGAAATTCTGTTTCTTCGATGATTGTCCTCTTTCTCTCTTCTCTCTCTCTTCTCTCTCTCCTCTCTCTCTCTTCGCACCCATTGGTACTTCGGTAAAGAGCAAAGTGAAGACAAAGATGTTGCAGATAATAAGAAATAAAAAAAGTTATTCGAAGGAAATTCTGTTTTTTCGATGATTTCTCTCTCTCTCTCTCTCTCATCTCTCTCTCTCTCTCTCTCTTGCACGCATTGGTACTCCGGTAAAGGCTAATGTGAAGGCAAAAGCTTCGGCAAAAATTCAGAAAGTTACTCCAGGGGTGAGAGTGAATAACGGAAGTTCTGGAAGGATTGCAACGAATGAAATTATCAGGGGAGAGAGAGAGAGAGAGAGAGAGAGAGAGAGAGAGAGAGAGAGAGAGAGAGAGAGAGATGTTGAAATGATCAAGGTTTCAATAATAATGTTTAAAGTATCATAGTTTCCATTTAGAATTTTCAATGTATGTTTAAAGTATTAAGAAATAATAATAATAATAATAATAATAATAATAATAATAATAATAATAAAATAATAATACCGCACAAATTTGTTGAGTTACATTGTACTGGAATTTTCTTAGTATGAAATTCCAGTACAATGTAATTCATCATATTTGTGTTGTGTTATTATTATTATTATTATTATTATTATTATTATTATTATTATTATTATATATTATATTATATTATTCATGAATACTATACATTGAAATAAAGGAAAATTGTGTTACTCTAAACAGTATTACGGAAACCTTGATAATTTCAACATTTTAAAAAAATTTTCTTCCTGAAAAGAAAATATGAATGAATAGTCTCTCTGCATCAGATTGGGCTTCCAGGGACTGTATTGTATATTGTAGTATCCTCTTGCAAAAGAGAGAATTCATTTAATTCAATTTTATCCTCAGTGAGGATGTAACAGTAAACAAAGTGGATAAAACTGAAGATAAAATTCAATTCGCTTTTTTTTTATTCATGCAATTTTTTTATTTCTTTCTGGCAAACTATTCTTGTTGTTGTCTGTTGTTCTCTCACATCCAGATTCTCTCGTGTTATCTGTGAGTTTCTGATTCTCTCACATTATCTCTCAGTTTTTTCGTGTTATCTCTCAGATTTTCATTTCTCAGTTTTATGTGTTACCTCTGGTTATCTCCTAGTGCTACCTCTCACATCATTTCCTTCTCATCTCTCAGTTTTTTCTTATCTCTCAGATTATCTCTATTGTTATCTCTCACAGCGTTTCTTATCTCATAGTTTTTCTCTTTCAGATTATCTCTCATCAGATTATCTCTTACATCATTTCTTATCTCATCTCTCAGTTTTTTTTATCTCTCAGATTATCTCTAGTGTTATCTCTTACGTTTTCACGTTTTCGCTTAATGTTCTTACTTGTGTGATTTAAGGAGTTCTCTCCTGTGATTATCGCTGAGGTTCCCTCGCGTTATCTTTGAGGCTATCGTGTTATCTCTCAACCTTTCTCGTATTATCTTTCAGAATCTCAGATCCATACTTTAATTTACTCAGATTATCTCAAGTTATCTCAGTATATTATCTCTCAGAATCTTTTGTTTCCCCTCAAGTTTCTCCTTCGTGTTATTTCAGATGTTGTTTGCGTCACCTTTCAGTGTCTCTCTGTTATCTCTCACATTCCCTCCTGTTATCTCGCAGAATCCTTCCTCTGAGCTGCCTTTTCCTGAGAGAGAGAGAGAGAGAGAGAGAGAGAGAGAGAGAGAGAGAGAGAGTTAATCTTGTCAACGATAAATTTTCATTACTTTTAACTTACCATAAAAATATAAGTAATACAAAATACATCTAGGATTAAAAAGGAGAGAGAGAGAGAGAGAGAGAGAGAGAGATTGAGAGAGGAAAAACAGAGAGAGAGAGAGAGAGAGAGAGAGTTTATCTCGTCAATACGATAAATTTTCATTACTTTTAACCTAGCATAAAACAAAAGTAATACAAAATACATCTAGGATTAAAAAGGAGAGAGAGAGAGAGAGAGAGATTACTCGGTCAATGCGATAAATTTTCATTACTTTTAACCTACCATAAAATAAAAGTAATACAAAATACATCTAGGATTAAAAAGGCATAACTCATCATTATTTCACTTTAGTACTTTCCCTCCCCCCCCCCTCCCCCCTCCCCCCAAAAAAAAAATAAAAGATTTTCCCGTAAGAAAAATTCTGAGAATCATTACTGTCGCCGCTCTTGGGTTACTTTGGCAAACGAAGTCATTAAGAGGAAAGATATTTTACGAGAATCATTACTCTTCTGGGATTTTATTATTCTTTCGCCGAAGAAGGAAGGAAAGAAAGAGAGGAAGAGAAGAGAAGAAAAGAAAGTCAGAATCCGACGTAATTCCTTTCAAAGGGACTCATTTGTTATCGCAGAATGAGTTAAATGTAAATGTAGCTCCTCAGGAATAAAGATGTTTACTCTTATTGTTATTATGTTATATTTTTCTCTTGGCGATTGTGAATATTAGGTGATGTACGAGTATTATTTAGCTCCTCAAAAATAAAATTTTTTTACTCTTATTGTTGTTATTATATTTTTTTTTTTCTCTTGGCGATTGTGAATGTTATGTGATATACGAGTATTATTTATATTTCTAAACAGAAACAATATCCATCTATCTATCTATCTATCCCTATATTTATCGATGTAACTATATGTACACACGCACACTGTATATACATACATACATACACATATATACAGGGTGGGCCAAAAGTAGCCTCACAGTTAAAACAGGTAATACGCAGTACATTTATTTTTATTAAACGCATAAAATTTTTCAGACATGAATAAGTGGCATATTTAAGAATGAGTGACGTGAAAAGGATAAAAATAAGTAGCATGTATTAATGGCACAGTATTAATTTTCTATTGAAGAGTACTTTGAATGAGAGAAACAGTTTTCATGAAGTAACTGTGAGGCTACTTTTGGCCCACCCTGTATATAATATATATATATATATATATATAATAATATATATATATATATATACTATATATATAACACATATATATATATATATATATGCTGTGTGTGTGTGTGTGGTACATTTAATATTATATAATATTGTATAGTATATGTATAGATTCATTTATGCATACATAAATTCATTCATACGCACACACACACACACACACACACACACACATATATATATATAATATAATATATATATATATATATATAGATATATATATGTATAATATGATATGTGTGTGTGTGTGTGTGTGTGTGGGTAGTGTACCTAGTATATAATATTGTATATGTATATGTATAAGATTCCATTTATGCATACATAAATTCATCATACGCACACGCACACACACACACACACACGCACACACACTACATACATACATATATATATATATATAATATGTGTGTGTGTGTGTGTGTGTGTGTGTGTGTGTGTGTTACGAACGTTTGCGGACGTTTTGTAGTATTTACGAACGTTTACGAACATAATGGAACGTTGACAAACGTTTACGAACGTTTACGAACGTTTACACTAACATTTACAAACGTTTACGAACGTTTACACTAACATTTACAAACGTTTACGAACGTTTACACTAATATTTACAAACGTTTACACTAACATTTACAAACGTTTACGATCGTGGAGAACGTTTCCGGCTGACGATCGCGAGATATACGCAGACACTCTCCAGCTCGTTTTCGAAAACGTTCATCCATGAAAAGTGATTCCAGAACTTAATCGAGTCCGCCGTTCGATCAGTCTTTGAAGGAGGGCGACGTCGGGGAATGGCGTCGCAATTTTCGTGGGAATTCGTTGGTTTATAGCTAGAATCACTTAGTCACTTTTGTTTTTAAAATGGGTGTTTGTGGTACCATTCTCTGCAGTGGGATGTATAAAGTACAAAATGGTATTTTGTCGTTTACAAAGAATAGTTTAGTGGTTGAATCAACAATGATTTTCACCCGGACCTCAAGAAGTAATTGTTTTGTTATTGTTATTGTTGCCTTTACAATCATTATTACACATAAATTTATTGTCATTATTGTTACCTTTTACTGGAGATTTTACAGTTTTTGTAACCGGTACTTCCAGAAGTAATTTTATTATTAATGTTGTTTGACTTACAATCCTTTTGACCTGTACTTTAAGGAATTATTGTTATTGTTGAATTGTCAATCGTAATTACCTCTGATGCAAGAAGTGGCTGCTATTATTGTTATTTTTGTTATTGAATTAACAATAATTTTACATATATCTATAAGAAATTAGTATTAATATTATTTTTGAGTATACAATCATTTTGACCTGTACTCCAAGAAATTGTTTGTATTGTTGTTATTAATATTGAATTTAAAATCGTTTATACCTGTGCTTCAAGAAATCATTGTGATTATTGTTGTTTGATTGAAAGACGTTGTTACCTCTGCTTCAAGAAGTTGTTACTATTATTATTATTATTATTATTATTATTATTATTATTATTATTATTATTATTATTATTATTATTATAAACTCCAGTGAGCTCAATCGCCCCAGTAACGTAGAGAAGGCGAATGAAAATAGTCTCCGGGAGAAATAAGCTCACTGATGAGAAATTAAAATGCAACGATGACTCCATTCAAAGAATTCTCCTCTGCCACGACTGCCTTGACTCATGGGTAAGGTCGTTACCCATCTGGGACTAGGTCGGGTCAAATATCGACCTTATTGACTCCCGCTATAAAATCGATTTTGAGGGATGGTTCTTAACCTGGGGTTTAAGGCCTTTCGAATTGGCGAAAATTTGACAGAATTCAAAGCCTCTCCCTCCCCGCTTACGTAACTCTCTCTCTCTCTCTCTCTCTCTCTCTCTCTCTCTCTCTCTCTCTCTCTCTCTCTCTTAGGGGAACGGCGATGTGCAATAATGGGAACTAAAATTGTACAAGCATAATCTTTTATAGGAAACCTATAATCGTCTCTCTCTCTCTCTCTCTCTCTCTCTCTCTCTCTCTCTCTCTCTCTCTCTCTCTCTCTCATACAGACACTCAACAGTAAGTTGGAATTGAAGTTTATTTAATGAACTAGACAAGTAAAAATTTTAGACTCTCTCTCTCTCTCTCTCTCTCTTTCTCTCATATACACACATTCCGCAGTAAATGGGAATTGAAGTTTATTTAATGAACTAGACAAGTAAACATGTTAAACTCTCTCTCTCTCATATACACACATTCCGCAGTAAGTGGGAATTGAAGTTTATTTAATGAACTAGACAAGTAAGAATGTTAAACACACTCTCTCTCTCTCTCTCTCTCTCTCTCTCTCTCTCTCTCTCTCTCTCTCTCTCTCTCCACGGTAAGTTGGAATTGAAGTTTATTTAATGAACTAGACAGGGGAAAAAGTCGAACAATCTCTCTCTCTCTCTCTCTCTCTCTCTCTCTCTCTCTCTCTCTCTGAAAAATTCGCTGGGAATCCATTAAAGCCAGAAGGAAGCCGTCACGGGGAAAGTGCCTGGGAACCATTTCTTTCGTGTCGTCTTTAATTAAGTCACTCACTCTGGGACACTCCGAAGTCTGGGTTTTTGCTAATGAGAGTGGCTCTGCTTTGTTCTCGTACGTCACTTGATATTTGCCAGCGTGTTGGAGCGCTCTCTCTCTCTCTCCTCTCTCTCTCTCTCTCTCTCTCTCTCATTATACACCTGCCTACCTACCAACCTACAAAGTGATATCTGTGTCGATTTTTACAATATAAAATTCTCTCTCTCTCTCTCTCTCTCTCTCTCTCTCTCCTCTCTCTCTCTCTCTCTCTACTGTAAGATTCGTCTTACTTCTTATCGATACGAAATTTCTCTCTCTCTCTCTCTCTCTCTCTCTCTCTCTTCTCTCTCTCATTACACCTGCCTGCCTACCAACCTACAAAGTGAGAAGTGTCTCGATTCTTATCAATATAAAATTCTCTCTCTCTCTCTCTCTCTCTCTCTCTCTCTCTCTCTCTCTCTCTCTCTCTCTCTCTCTCT
>NC_061092.1:30886625-30894125 GCF_015104395.2 Macrobrachium nipponense | reverse complement strand
TTTTAAATAAATATTTATTTTTAATTTTTGTGGGTATTTATTTTTTCAAAGCAACGCCCTTTTCGAATCAATAACCTTGATCACGAGCTCATGGTTGATTTTGTTATTTTAGTTTATTTTTTCTTGCTTATCCTGTTTCCCAAAAGGTTAGGCGGAGATGCAATGCATTAGTGTTCTAAACGATTTCTTCCTATATTTTATAAATTACTTACCTTTTAATCTGTTTATTAGTTAATGTGTTATTTTATTTCTTTTTTTTAGTTACTGATCTATTCTGTCTGTATCTCGTGTTACCTTTTGTTACTTCTTTCAAATGAGCTATAATCTTTGGAAGATCGAATTTCAAGTCAGTGGCTCCTGAAGGCTTGTTCCTTATGAAAGGGTTTCACCTTCTGAATAATAATAATAATAATAATAATAATAATAATAATAATAATAATTAAAGCTGCATTCACTGTAATCAGGTCATAGTACGTTAATGCTAATTACTGTTAATTTTTCTCATTGTAAGGAGGAAATTGAATAATATTTTAGTGCAGAGGTTCTCATGTACTGAGGAAAGTTCTACTTAGGGGACAGAGATTGTGGGTAATTAATATTGTTTTCCTTAAAAAGGTCGTGAGTGAAAAGTCTCCGTGTCCCGGATATAAGCTTGGTATTGTTTCTCTCAACTATATATATATATATATATATATATATATATATATATATATATATATATATATATATATATATATATATGTATATATATATATATGTATATATATATATATATATATATATATATATATATATACATCGAGCTACAAATGTCCTTTAATATCTAATTCGCTCTACCTCGGAATTAATATATTTTCATATATGTTAACCGAAGGGGAATTTTTTAGTCGAGATTTGTCGGCTCACGGCGCGAACCATCGAATCCAAGAAATCTAGGACGCTTATCGACTAAAAAATTCCCCTTCGGTTGACATATATATATATATATATATATATATATATATATATATATATATATATATATATCCGGTAACCTTTTTCACGTGTAGTGTTGGTAATATTTATTTCCGATCACTGATTCATGTTCTACACATAGATCTTTATTTTTTCGTTTTATTCAATATTATTTATAATTTTTGCGTTGAATGTTAGATTTGATAGGTATCACTCATTCGCGTTCCCCACCTACCACACCTTCCCATATCCTGAAAAGTTATCCTCTCTCTCTCTCTCTCTCTCTCTCTCTCTCTCTCTCTCTCTCTTTTATGGGGATCTTTCCTTTTTCTGTGTCTCACCTTAACATCCAATAAGTATTATCTCTCTCTCTCTCTCTCTCTCTCTCTCTTTCTTGGTTTTCCCTCCATCCCAAATTCATCTGGCAGATTTTCCTTCCTTTCTTTTCGAGAAAGTTCTGTTTCACCGCATCCTCCTCCTCCTCCTCCTCCTCCTCCCCTTTCCTATTCTCTCATCCTCTTTCTTAGTCTTTTTTATCCCAGTTTTGTTTTGATCTCTTTCTCTCCTTTTTTTATCGTTTTTTCTTGTTTTGTTGTAGTAGTTGTTCTCGTTTTTCTTGTCTCCACCAGGGGGAAAGGTTTTCATCCCTGTGAATTCTACGTTGTTCTCTCTCTCTCTCTCTCTTTTTCTTCTCTTCTCTTCTCTTCTCTCTCTCTCTTTTTCAGACCATTATAGCGGTCAGAACACCCACCCCCCGCGCGTTCATATTGAAAACCCTTTAGAACTCTCTCTCTCTCTCTCTCTCTCTCTCTCTCTCTCTCTCTCTCTCATATCATTTTGCTAAGAAATCTTTTGGAACATTCTCTCTCTCTCTCTCTCTCTCTCTCTCTCTCTCTCTCTCTCTCTGTATCAATTTGTTTCACTGTGTAGTAGCACTACCCCCAATCCCCCTCCCACCCCAATGGACGTAGTAAACCCTCTCTCCCCCCTCCCATCCTTTGATGCCTTATCCCATCTTAGAAACACTTAAAGCGAACGGAGAAGGAATGGGGAGGAGAAGGTAGTGGCTGTATGTCGGGGAGGGGTGAATTATGGGGGGGGGGGGGGTTGGTCGGAGTGTGTAGGAGTCACGTAAGACCGGTATTACACCGCCTCCCTTTGAAGTCGTTTCAAACGGTCAAAATCGTCCGTGGCAAAGTAGGATTGTTATCCGTAACCGGACGCCCTCTTTAGCGAGGTGGTTCACAGCCGGTTTGTAGTCTTGGGGGCGGGGTTGGCAGATTGGGTGTGGGTGGTCGGGGGAGATCTGGGAAAGTTTGGGGTGCAGGTTGGGTGGATAGTGTGGACGAAGGCGTGACCTGATTTGATGAAGGATTTGTGTAGAGTATATATATTATATATATATATATATATATATATATATATATATATATATATATATATATATATATACTATATATATATATATATATATATATATATATATATATATATTATATATATATATATAATATGACTGGTAAAAGTGTTCTGTAACAACAGAATTCCATCTAATAAAAGGAGCCCATAAAAACACCACAATGTAGAGAGAAAAGTACTATATTTCAGAGACTGCTGTCTCTCTTTCAGGTAGTATGAATGAGAAAAGTTTACAGAAAAGGTGGTATATATCCAAGAGATTCGTCCACAAGTAAGCCAATTTAGGTCACCCCCGCTGATAATCTTCCTTTAATCTTCTTAAGCGTTGGTTGAATGAACACTGCGTCGACGATGTCCGATGTCCAATTCCTTTTGAGATGTTCATTACCTGCTTCTCTTTTATTAAGGCCGATTCCATCATTTGACTCTTGTACCGGCAGTTGCTGCTATAAATTACACGTGACATATTCCAGTTTATTCTATGGTTATGTTCATTTATATGGTTGAAAATAGCAGAGTTCTGTTGTCCATACCTAACTGACCGTTTGTGTTGTATTAATCTCTGGGGAAGTGATTTACCTGTAAATCCGATGTAAGATTGGTCATAGTCCTGGCATGGGATCTCATATACCCCAGAGTCTTTGGGCGATGTCTTTTGTTGGACGTTAATCAGGGATTTGGCTAAGGTATATTTGGGTAGGTAAATGCAAAAGGGTTGGATTTCCCAGGGTGTGAGTTACTCTCTTAATCGTCTCCAGGTGGGGGGGGAAATTTTATTTTATTGTTGGGTGTGTCTCTGGTCTTTGTCTTTAGGGGGTCGGTAGAAATTACGTTTGCTTTTTGAATTGCTTTCTCAATTATATGGTCAGGATACTTTAAAGATGAAAGTTGCTTGCGAATTAGTTCAAATTCTTTTTCCAGGAAATCTGGGGAACAAATTCGTAAGGCTCTTAAGAATAGGTTGCTAGCTAGACCTATCTTGATAGTATTGTCATGATAGCTAAAGTAGTGAATATATGAAAGTGAGAACGTTGGTTTTCTGTATATGGTAAATTGTATTCTGTCGTGTCTCTGATTATTAAAACATCAAGAAAAGGAATTTTGTTGTCTGTTTCCCATTCAACTTAAATTTGATGCTGGGCACTAATGCGTTTAATTTTGAGAGGAATTCATTAAAATTACCCCACTTATATCCCAAAATATTAGTATGTCATCCACGTATCTCATCCACAGCATGTTTTTGGGTTTTATTGCATTTATTACTGTAGTTTCAAAGTATTCATGTACAGATTGGCTAAAATAGGACTTAAAGGACTACCCATACTACACCCGAATTTTTGCTTGTAGAATGATTCCCCGAATGAAAATACGTTATTAGATGCACATAATTCAACTAACTTTATTATTTTGTCAAGTGCCAAAGGGAAATGATCTGAAATAGGGGGATAATTTTTCCCTTAAAAACTGAAGAAACGTCCTGTACTGGTACTTTTGTGAATAGGGAGTCTACGTCAAGGCTTAAAAAAAAGTTTTATGTTGTGAAGTGGTATATGTGCTCTAATTTGAATTTGTGACAAAAGTCTTCCGAATGTTTGATGTGACTGGGAGAAAAAGTGCCTAAAAAAGGAGAAAGGAGGCCAGCTAACCATTTAGAAATTTTGTAATTGAAAGCTCCGGCGCATGAAACGATGGGTCTGAATGGAAGATTGTCTTTGTGAGTTTTGGGAAGACCATAAAAGTAGGGTAATTTAGGATTAATTACTTTAAATTTCTCTAATAGTTCAATACTCTTTTTGTCTTGGCCAATTAATCTTACTTTCCGAAAAAATTCTGTGGGAACGTTTTGGAGGGGATTTTCGTCAGTTTTTCGTAAGTATTTGTGTCGCTAAGGAGCTGGTTGATGTCGAGGTAGAAGTTCTTTGTCCATTATTACAATTTTGCCGTCTTTGTCGGATCTAGTTATTATTATAACATCTAACTTTTTTAGCGAGTGGATGGCTATCATGAATCTGCGGGGAACAGGAATATTTTCTTATGAAGGTCAGTTAAAGCATTTAGTAACACTAACCTTTTAAACATATCTCTTCACGGCTGTAGTTTTTGTCAGATATGAATTTATCAAAGGCCACTATGAAGTCTAGGTTGTTTTTGCGGTCTGGCATAATAGCGTGACTCATTCCAACAGACTTTTACGCAAGTTAAATAACCTAATAGATAATAGCGCATGGAATAATCTTGAACAACAAGACGAAGTTTTTAAACTTATCCCAACCAACACCCCCCCCTTACTGTAAATCAACATTTAGTTTTAAATTTAGGCTTATCCTTGCCCTTATGCCAGACCGCAAAAACAACCTAGACTTCATAGTGGCCTTTGATAAATTCATATCTGACAAAAAACTACAGCCGTGAAGAGATATGTTTAAAAGGAGTGTTACTAAATGCTTTAACTGACCTTCATAAGAAATATCCTGTCCCCGCAGATTCATGATAGCCATCCACTCGCTAAAAAAGTTAGATGTTATAATAACTAGATCCGACAAAGACGGCAAAATTGTAATAATGGACAAAGACTTCTACCTCGACAAAATCAACCAGCTCCTTAGCGCACACAAATACTTACGAAAAACTGACGAAAAATCCCCTCCAAAACGTTCCCACAGAATTTTTTCGGGAAAGTAAGATTAATTGGCCAAGACAAAAAAGAGTATTGAACTATTAGAGAAATTTAAAGTAATTAATCCTAAATTACCTACTTTCTTTTATGGTCTTCCCAAAACTCACAAAGACAATCTTCCATTCAGACCCATCGTTTCATGCGCCTTGGAGCTTCAATTACAAAATTTCTAAATGGTTAGCTGGCCTCCTTTCTCCTTTTTTAGGCACTTTTTCTCCCAGTCACATCAAACATTCGGAAGACTTTTGTCACAAATTCAGAGAAGCACATATACCACTTCACAACATAAAACTTTTAAGCCTTGACGTAGACTCCCTATTCACAAAAGTACCAGTACAGGACGTTCTTCAGTTTTTAAGGGAAAAATTATCCCCCTATTCAGATCATTTCCCTTTGGCACTTGACAAAATAATAAAGTTAGTTGAATTATGTGCATCTAATAACGTATTTTCATTCGGGGAATCATTCTACAAGCAAAAATTCGGGTGTAGTATGGGTAGTCCTTTAAGTCCTATTTAGCCAATCTGTACATGGAATACTTTGAAACTACAGTAATAAATGCAATAAAACCCAAAAACATGCTGTGGATGAGATACGTGGATGACATACTAACATTTTGGGATAATAAGTGGGGTAATTTTAATGAATTCCTCTCAAAATTAAACGCATTAGTGCCCAGCATCAAATTTAAAGTTGAATGGGAAAACAGACAACAAAATTCCTTTTCTTGATGTTTTAATAATCAGAGACACGACAGAATACAAATTTACCATATACAGAAAACCAACGTTCTCACTTTCATATATTCACTACTTTAGCTATCATGACAATACTATCAAGATAGGTCTAGCTAGCAACCTATTCTTAAGAGCCTTACGAATTTGTTCCCCAGATTTCCTGGAAAAAGAATTTGAACTAATTCGCAAGCAACCTTTCATCTTTAAAGTATCCTGACCATATAATTGAGAAAGCAATTTCAAAAAGACAAACGTAATTTTCTACGACCCCCTAAAGACAAGACCAGAGACACACCCAACAATAAAATAAAAAATTCCCCACCTGGAGACAATTAAGAGAGTAAACTCACACCCTTGGGAAATCCAACCCTTTTGCATTTACCTACCCACCCAAATACCTTAGCCAAATCCCTGATTAACGTCCAACAAAAGACATCGACCCAAAGACTCTGGGGTATATGAGATCCCATGCCAGGACTATGACCAATCTTACATCGGATTTACAGGTAAATCACTTCCCCAGAGATTAATACAACACAAACGGTCAGTTAGGTTATGGACAACAGAACTCTGCTATTTTCAACCATATAAATGAACATAACCATAGAATAAACTGGAATAGTCACGTGTAATTTATAGCAGCAACTGCGGTACAAGAGTCAAATGATGGAATCGGACCTTAATAAAAGAGAAGAGGTAATGAACATCTCAAAAGGGATAATTGGACATCGGACATCGTCGACGCAGTGTTCATTCAACCAACGCTTAAGAAGATTAAAGGAAGATTATCAGCGGGGGTGACCTAAATTGGCTTACTTGTGGACGAATATCTTGGTATAAAATACCACCTTTTCTGTAAACTTTTCTCATTCATATACCTGAAGAGAGAGACAGCAGCTCTGAAATATAGTACTTTTTTCTCTCTACATTGTGGTGTTTTTATGGGCTCCTTTTATTAGATATATATATATATATATTTATATATATATATATATATTTATATATATATATATATAATGTGTATATATATATAATATATATATATATATATATATATATATATATTATATATATATACTATATATATATATATATATATATATATATATATATATATATATATATATAATACACTATACATATACATATTTATATTATTATTATTATTATTATTATTATTATTATTATTTATTATTTATATATACTATATATATATATATATATATATATATATATATATATATATATATATATATATTAAAGAGATTTCTTCATCACTTTAGTGAATTATTGAAGAAATCCAAAATGATGCTGATAAAACCTAAAAAATATTATACAAAGATTACTTACTTTTAATGACATGCAGTTATTATTATTATTATTATTATTATTATTATTATTATTATTATTATTATTATTATTATTATTACTGTTTGTTTGTTTGTTTTTTGAAGAAGAAGACCCTCTTTTAAACAAAACAAATTCGTTGACTGCCATTTATTCAACTGTATTATTATTATTATTATTATTATTATTATTATTATTATTATTATTTGGTTACCCGTCGTTATGCAATGTATCACAAGCAATCAGTTGTCGTAATGTGGAACATTTCAAGTTGCAGAGCAACGGTATTCGCTCTAGAGTGTTCCCCCTTCCGTATTTTTGCTATTCTGGTCCTCCCTGTTCGTTCGCGTTCCTGTTGTTTTGTCT
>NC_061092.1:30869125-30884125 GCF_015104395.2 Macrobrachium nipponense | reverse complement strand
AGTGACCTTTGTCCTTATGTCATAGATAAGTTGAAAAGATCATAGGGAATAATTAATGTTACTAAAGTGACCTTTGTCCCTATGTCATAGATAAGTTGAAAAGTCGTGTGGATTGATTACTGTTACTAAAGTGACCTTTGTCCCTATGTCACAGATAAGTTGAAAAGGTCGTAGGGAATAATTTCTATTACTGAAATGTCACTCTGCTACAGGTAAAATGAAAAAAGTCGTAGATTATTATTATTATTATAAAAGTATCTTTTATCCTTCTGTTACTGACCAAAAGGAAAAGGTCATGGTGGAATAATGATAATAATTATTATTATTATTCAGATGTCCTTTCTCCTTCGTTACAGACAAGGCGAAAAGTCATTGGAAAGGGTTACTATTATTTTTGAGTCCTTCTCCCAATGACCATGCTCATATTCTCTGCAACAAGGTCACTCTGTTACAGACAAGAGGAAAAAGGCCAGTGGGAATAATTAGAATTATAGATTTGAGGAAAAATGTCAGTGGGAATATATAGTTACAGACAAGAGGAAAAAGGTCAGTGGGAATCAGTACTGTTACAGACAAGATGAAAAGGTCAGTAGGAATAATTAGAATTATAGATTAGAGGAAAAAGGTCAGTAGGAATAATTACAGTTACAGACAAGGGGAAAAAAGTCAGTGGGAATAATTACAGTTACAGACAAGGGGAAAAAAGTCAGTGGGAATAATTACAGTTACAGACAAGGGGAAAAAAGTCAGTGGGAATAATTACAGTTACAGACAAGGGGAAAATAGTCAGTGGGAATAATTACAGTTACAGACAAGGGGAAAAAGGTCAGTGGGAATAATTATAGTTACAGACAAGGGGAAAAAGGTCAGTGGGAATAATTACAATTACAGACAAGGGGAAAAAGGTCAGTGGGAATAATTACAGTTACAGACAAGGGGAAAAAGGTCAGTGGGAATAATTACGGCTACAGACAAGGGGGAAAAGCTCAGTGAGAATCATCATAGTTGCAAACAAGGTCAGTGAGAAAAATTACAATTATTATTTAAGTGTTATTTCTTCTAACATGCAAAAGCAAAAAGGTCAGAAAATGATTACCATGATTGTTAAAACATCCTTCATCTCCTTCTCTTGCAGACAAGACGAAAAAGGTCACTGGGATGTCGACAATGGCCGAGCGACCACCAATAACGCCACCCAGCACACCGTCGAGGGGCTGTCGCCCTTCACGGTCTACTCCTTCAGGGTGGTGGCAGTGAATGCCCTTGGGCAGAGCGCCCCTTCAAAGGAGTCCTACTACATGATCACTCTTAGGGAATGTGAGTATCTGTCAGGTGTCTGCTGTTTATTTATTAAGGTTTTTTTCCCCAAGTTTTTTTTTTTTTTTTTTTTTTGCGTGCTGTTGAACCCACAGTAAGATTTGATTTTTTCGGAAAGATGATTTTGAGAAATATTTATATATATATATATATATATATATATATATATATATATATATATATATATAATATATATATTATAATATATATATATATATATATATAGATAATGTTTCTTTATTTACTGTTGATGTACCTTCAGTAATTTTTTTTTTTCCACGGAAATAGTTAATTTTGGGGAAGGTTTTTTTTTTTGGTTTTCTTTTCTTTAGGATTTTTGTGTACTTGTTGAGGCACATCAAGAATTTTTTTCGGTAATGGTTGTTTTTGGGGTTTTTTCTTAGTTAATGTTTCTTTGTGTACTGGTTGAGTTACATTGAAAAAAAAATCGGAAATAGTTTGCTTTTTGGGAATGTCTTTGTTCTCTTTCATAGTTAATGTTACTTAGTGCGTTTTTTTTTCTTTTCTCGGAAGTGGTTGTTTTTTGGGTAATGTTTTTTTTTTATCGTGGTTAATGTCTCTTTGTGCGTTGGTTGAGGGATATTTAATAATGTTTTTTCCTTCTCGGAAATGGTTGTTTTTGGGGAATATTTTTTATTTTTATTGTTAATGTTTTATTAATTTTTCACGACGGTGTAAAAAACTCGTAAGTGGAATTTCCTATTTACTTACACACATATATTATATATATATATATATATATATATATATATATATATATATATATATATATATATATATAGAGAGAGAGAGAGAGAGAGAGAGAGAGAGAGAGAGAGAGAGAGAGAGAGAGAGAGAGAGAGAGAGAGACTACATGCACTTTAGTAGGTCATGAATGAATAAATAAGTAGATATTCATGAGGGAGTATTTTAATTTTTAGTATATTTTGCAGCGTTCCTTTATTTAGACTTTCAACGATGCTTATTATTTCTTTCCTCATCGCCATTACACAATTCCATGTCGAACGATAAATCATTTACGTCTTTAGAATTTAGAGATACTGAATTTTCACACTGGAAACCCGAGTTATTTCTTCAGCCTGACGGTAATTCCATCTATTTTTACATCATATTTAGTAATAGGTCGCGCTGATGAATTTCGAAAGAGTTAATAGTTCAATTTATTTATGGAAATGTCTTTCAGTAACCTGAAAAATTATATAGTGATATCGCAGTCGAGAACTGCCCTAGGTCTTAAACACTAAAGGATATTACTATGAGATTCAGAGCATCTGTAACACGGTTTTTTCGCAATAACTTTTTATCTATGCATTTCATAAATATAACCCTTATTCAGAATACACATTATATCTACACATAAATTTTGACTATATTTTGCGTTACGTAGGTTGAATAAATTTGGTACTTATAATGTAAAAGTGACCTTATTTGAAGACGGGCCAACTTACTCAGAGGAAAGTTTCAAACGCACTCGTTACGTGACTTATGACAGCATTTCTTCCCTCTTTCTCGATGGATGATTGGCTATACGTAACGAAGGCTATACTTCTGGAAACAATGACAAAAATTTAAATACAAGCAAAGCAGTAACCTTTAGAACTTGAAACCTCTCCACTGATATGTCATACATGAACAAACCAACAAAATATGTTAATAAATACAAAAACACTTCGATTATCAGTCTAACTCCCAAAATAAGTTTCCTAAGAAATTACAGTCTACTTTATAGGTCACAATGAGATTGACAAGATGTAAAGAATAGTTGGAAATTTTCAAAAACATAGTAGACAAGCTTGATTTGATAACTGCTATATCCAATGTCAAGCAATTTTTATTTATTGGCTATCTACCTATTTACTGAAAAAAATAGCCGGTACCGTATTTTGGCTTTAAACCTTCACCAATAATTATCGTCAGAATGATGGCTTCATGAGGCTCCACCCACTTTGGCCTCGTTATAATTCAGGATAACACTGAAGGCTATCATGGTCATTGTTGGATTAGAAAATTTAAAAAAATTAATTCTGGCTACAAAAACTCATTTCTCGAGTAGTTGTAAGAAGTGCTAAATGATCCTCAAGGATCCAGCAGTTGCCCTCCCTAACGTTAGTATTACTACGCTAGCACAGATACCCACCCCACCCACATCTATGTATCGTTCCGCCATTCATAAAATCTTTGTCATGTTTTTTCACTGTGCAATAAGCCATGGCCTCCTCAGAAATTAAGTTTAACATTAGATGATAGGTTATTTCATTAAGTCGTAAGACAAATGCAGTTCTGCAGCCACGAAGACAATACCAAATCCTGTTAGCCATTCTTGACTGCTATGGGTTTCAGAGCCGATGGAACAAGGTGGGCTGGGCAACATTTCGACAAATGGTGTTTACCTTGCTTACGTAATGAATGTTTTTCGACTCTTGGCTCGTAATCATTGGCCATGGCGTCAGCAAGATAATTTTTACTCTATAAAAATTAAAACTATTAGGTTTAGGTTATTGATAATGCTGACATAATTTGTGTGTGGTTGTAAAATATACATATGTCCACTTTCAGCTACATCCGATGCTTTGATAAGGAGCAAAGTCCAAAAAACCGTGTTACAGAGGCCCTGAATCTCATAGTAAATGTTTACATCTTAACATTACTGATAGCCTCTCTCTCTCTCTCTCTCTCTCTCTCTCTCTCTCTCTCTCTCTCTCTCTCTCTCTCTCTCCATGATTTAGAGAATGCACGCTTTTTCCTTCTGTTGGTGGGTTTGAAATTTCTCTCTCTCTCTCTCTCTCTCTCTCTCTCTCTCTCTCTCTCTCTCTCTCATGATTTGGAGAATGAACGCTTTTTTTCCTTCTGTTGGTGGGTTTGAAATTTCTCTCTCTCTCTCTCTCTCTCTCTCTCTCTCTCTCTCTCTCTCTCTCTCTCTCTCTCTCTCTCCATGATTTAGAGAATGCATGCTTTTTTCCTTCTGTTGATAGGTTTGAAATTCTCTCTCTCTCTCTCTCTCTCCTCTCCACTCTCTCTCTCTCTCTCTCTCTCTCTCTCTCTGCCATACACACATACACACTTCTCCAAGACGTTACATTTTGACTAATAGGAGGAAAAGTAAGGAAACATATTAAAGAGGAAAAGGAGAACAAATATATAAAATGAAAGACTTGGAACGATACCTCCCTTCATCACGAAAATCCTCAAGTTGCGTGAACGGTTACAGACTCAGAATTTTAACACTACTATATATATATATATATATATATATATATATATATATATATATATATATATATATATATATATATATAAAAGTTTTTTGCCACGAAGGAAAAAATGAAAAAAGCGAGATAGCCAAGTACTTTCGGTCCTGTAGTGTCAGTTTGGATATTAAGCCTTCTTTTGACTATGTTTTCCTCTGTAAAATCATTTGCCCCAGTAAAGGGTCCGAACAGGACCGAAACCGAAAGTACTTGGCTACCTCGCTTTTTCATTTTTCCTTCGTGGGAAAAAAACCTTTATTTATACATAGCATCACGTTCATCACGTTTTTATATACATCGTGATCAAGTTATTCATATATATATATATATATATATATATATATATATATATATATAGTATATATATAATATATAAATATATATATTGTATATATATATATATATATAATATATATATATATATATATATATATATATATATATATATATATATATATATATATATATATATAAACATTGCACAGCATACTTATATTCTAAATTTTCAGTGATGAAACACAATTGTCTCTTCATATATCGTCTGCGTATGATATATCCCTCATAAAGTGTATTGGCCTCGTTGTGTGCTTTCCTATTTATAAGGAATAGTCACAGTTGATCTTTTTTATCATTATTATTAATTTGTTTTCAAACGGCGTCCTTTTGGAAGCTTGTCCATCGAGATTTTATGTAGCGTATGTAATAATTTATCTCTTACTGCTGGGTCGTTTAGATAAACGCTATTACTGACCTACCTACTCTCTCTCTCTCTCTCTCTCTCTCTCTCTCTCTCTCTCTCTCTCTCTCTCAATTTATGCAGTGTCGTAAAATTAATACCTCAGACAGCATATATAGTAAAAAATAATTTCATCGAAATCAGAAATACTTCAACTCTCTCTCTCTCTCTCTCTCTCTCTCTCTCTCTCTCTCTCTCTCTCCATGGAGGCCCAGGACGCCTCCTGGGCCAGAGCAAGTAATTAGAGAGGAGAGAAAGGGTATAGTTGTGCCGGGGAATGCAGCAAGAGTCCGATGCGCAATACCCCATTAAGGTGATTCACCGTTAATGGGATTGAAGTAACAGAGGTGGCCTTTTTATGGGTGCTTATCCCCTCCTCCATTGCATATTTTGCAGATTGATTGATAACGCCTGGGGACCCTTTGCATGGCTGGGGGTTTTGGGGTTGGGGGGGTTTTGGGGGGGGGGGGGGGGTGGGTTGGGGGGGGGAGGGTAGGAAAGAGGTAGGCTGGGCAGATTTGGAAAGTGGCGTTGGGGTGTGGAGTAGTTTCAGATAAGGGGAGATTAGGGATGCTGGCACTTTTCGAACCTTCAGACCTCCCCCCCCCCACCCTGCTTGATTTCTCCCTCCCTCCCCTCCTTCCTCCCCCCCCCCCTCCCTCCTCTCTTTTTTATCCTCCCTTCTCTCCTCTCTCCATCTTCCTCCTCTTATATCCATCCTCCTCCTCCCCTTCACCTCCTCCTCCTCCTCCTCTTTTGCATATTGCTAACTAGATAGGGTCCACTTGCTGTGATGGGTGTTAGGTTTGGCAGTGTAAGGAGATGGGGTTGGAGATGGAGTGGAAGGGAGAGGAGGGAATGGGCAGGGTTAGGAAAGGGGGAGTGGGAGGGTGGGGGGAGGAATGTCACATTCACCATCGGGGTAAGGTCTTCTTCCTCTTATAGCCTTTGTTTTAATTAGATTGGGTACTGGGCACACCATGAGGAGAGTAATAAGATGGCGTTATCATTGCCGGGCGAGATTGCTTTGTGAAATTGCTGAATCCCAGAAGAACGCGATGAGCTGTATTTCACAGGATAAAGAGAGGAATATACGAATAAAATGGAGAGAGAGAGAGAGAGACAGAGACAGAGACAGAGATACATGTTTGGTTTGATCGTGATGGTGTAGGAATGTACTAAGTAAGGTACCAACATATTTATTCCGTTGAAAGTATTATTATTATTATTATTATTATTATTATTATTATTATTATTATTATTATATACTAGATGAAACCTATTCACATCAAACAAGAAACACAGGGGCCATTGGCTTGAAATTCAAGCTTCCAAAGAATGTTGGTTTCAACCTCCCACCGCTGACCGCACACGGTAGCAGTAACTGATCATGATACAGAGCCAGGAAGTAATGGTAATAATAATAATAAATAATAAATAGCCGAATTAATGTACTAAGAAGTCGCTCTTTTGATAATTCCCCTGTAAAACTTTCCTATTGTTTTACATTATTGACAATTATTTTTTTCCCTAGATTGCATTCTGTTTTCTATCTCCCATGTGCAAATATCTTTATTAGAATTGTTATGTTAACTAAGTTTTCAGTCCTCGTCACTCTAAATATCTTTATTCAAATTATTAGTTTTATTAATTTTATTTTCTCTACTTCTCATTCGTATTCTTTCTTTGTGGTATTCTATTATTTTAATTTTTTTTTGTCTCTTGTTCGTCCTTCGCTTTTGTTGTCACTTTTTCCAACTTTCTGTCAAAAGCCACCTCTCTCTCTCTCTCGTAGTAGCCATCTTGCTTGGTGAGACGTTCCCGCGTGAAGTCAGATTAATCAACAGATATGACAAGTTTAACATACGACTAGAATTTGAGAAATATCTAGAAGTGTTCGTGAACTATCGGTGATAAAGATTAGTGTGAAAATAGAGGATCAAAAGCGTCTTCTAAGTTAGTTTATCAAGTGTAATACTGTAAATCAGAACAAGATGGCAGTAAGTTCCAACTGCGGGAAGAGATGGCGTAATTTAGCGTGTTTAGCAGATTCGCAATACGATGAGGTAGCAGGAAGGGAACTGGCATTTCTCATCTATGAAATCAGCAACAGTCCTAACCAAAAAGATACAAAGCATTCATAGTAGATATTAGAAGGATATAATCCTTCAAACTGGAACAAACATCTAATGAAAACATATTGAAAATAATTGAAGAAGTTCCAAATAAAATCCAAGTGGTCAGAGACTCATAAGAAAATATACATAAACCAACATATTCCGACAAAGAAAATGAATAAGGTGAATCTTGTGAATATCCTAATTGACGCATTAGGAAAAAGAAAAAAAAAAAAAAAAAAAAAAGAATGCCAAAAGCATGCAAACTGTGTAAGGTTTGGTATAGCATAGTCAATCCACAAAACCTAATCAGAAAATGTGCTGCATTGCAAACATTCCGACCCATCCACAGTGTGCTGAGGTAATACAAGATATGAGAAAAGATACAAGAATTTTTTGTTCAACATGTCTATCATGGATAGACAATGTTATTAAATCAAGATTGAATGTACAAATAGTTGAGGATGGAAGAAGAAGAAGAGGAAGAAGAAGAAGAAGAAGAGGAAAACGGAAGAGAAGTAAACAAAAATGAAATGACAGAAAAAAATAAGGAAAACAAAGAACAGATAAAAGTATGGATGCAGAGATACTCATTGATACTACATATGAGGCAATAAAGCAGCATACCTACGAAGAAATAATTACGATATGGCAACAGAAAAGCAAATCCCGAAGAGGCTCTACCCAGATCTACACAATGACGGGAAAGAGGAAAAAATAGACAAAAGAAAGACAAAATCTGCAACCTTTTGAAAAGAGGGAATTGCAGTTTTGATTTGGAGAAGATGTTACTACAAACATCCTAAGGTATGTCACAACTATGAAATATATGGTAAATGTGCATACCTAGATGGATATGGGGATGATGCAGAGATCTGCATCCAAAAATATGCAAAAACCTAAAGAAGGAAAAGGATGTAAGTTCGACAAAAAATGCAAATATATGCACCCTGTAGCCATGAATCATAATCAAATAAATAACCAACCAAGTAATAAAATCCAAAATAAGAAAGAAACAAACAAATAAAGAGAGAAATCAAGAATATCAGGTAAAAGAGAAAAAAGCAAACACCAATGAGATATGCAGAGATGTCAGCAAAAATTTCAATGCATCAGCTCCAAAATTCTACTCAAGGGATAATAACTGTATTTATTATGCAAGAGGATATTGCAGAGAAACGGAGAAAATTGCAGATTCGACACAAAATGAATAATTATGATGAAGGAAGATCAAATATTATGGAAAAGTTGGATTTTTTAATGTCAGAATTCTGGAAATGAAAAAAAAAAGAACAACATACCAGAACAGGAAAGAGACATGGGAAAACCTCCTTATTACTACCAATATTAAAATAAAGAGGAGAGAAAACACGCAAACCATCATAGTGATGAATGCGCAGGGTTTAGTTACGAGTAACTCAAAAAGAAAAATAGAGTACTTAGAAGAACTAAACCCAAATTGAAAAGAAAATAGATATAATGAATATAAGTGAAACCTGGTATTCCCAAGAGACTGGGAATGATGATCAAATAAAAGGGTTCCAAACTTATAGATCAGATAGAAAAAATAGGAATCAAGGGGGAACCGCAATATATGGGAAAGACAAAAACAAGGAAAAATATATGAGAAATATAGTAACTCAGAATGTGAACTAATAGCGGTAGAATTTGAATCTGAAAAATTAATGAACATAGTATATATAGACCTCCTAATACTAAAGAGTTTGACTTAATAATTGAAAAATGGATGATATGTAGAAATCACAAGGACTGGACTATTTCCTATCTGGTGACTTCAACTTTCCTTTCGTAGAATGGAAAGACGAATAGGAGATTGTGGATGTACTTATACATATAAAAAAGAGAGTAATAGTAGTGCAGAAGATAAGAGGCAATTCGAAAAGCTATTAGATATGCTACTAGAATACAACATTCAACAAATAAATCACCTGCCAACAAGAAAGGAAAGGAAAATACTTTAGACCTAGTATTTGTGAACGAGGTGAATTATGTTAAAGAAATAATAGTTTATAATGCGAGTATTTCAGACCATAATGTCATAGAATTAACAGTTCATTCCAAAGCAAGTGAAAACAGAGATAAGCAAGAAATGAAAAAGTGGGAAGGATATGGAAAATACTTTTACTTCTACAGTAAAATATAAAATGGTCAGAAATAAATGAAGAATTAAACAAAGATTGGGATAACATTTTCGTAAGCGATGACATAAGAGTAAATACGGAGATATTATATAAATATTAGAGAAAATAGTGGATAAATATATACCGAAGAAGAAAAGCGTTGTAAACAATTCATTCATGGCCCCCAATACCAAGAGACAGAAGGATCTTGTTCCAGAAAATCAGAAAGTGGAAAAAAAGGTCTTGCAAAAGAAAAAAATGCATGGAAAGTTATAGAACTAAAAAGTAAGATAGAAAAATGCAGAACAAAACATTATACAATCAAAAGAAAATGAAAAACGGGAATTGGAAGAAAAAACCCTATTAAATATCAAGCAAAACCCCAAACTATTATACTCATATGCGAAGAAGATGAATAAAAGAAGAATATTTAATAATAGGCCCTCTGAGAATTGAAGGGAGATTAACGAATGAAAAAAAGGAAATTTGCAAAACATACTGGCAGAACGATATAAGAGAGAATTCACCCCTAGAATAGATAATGAAGATAATGATATAGAAGTAAGGGACGAAAATAGTGAATATTTAGCTGACATAGAAATTAATGAAGCTGATATTGTGCAGGCAATTAATGAAATTAAAATGGATCTGCTGCAGGGCCTGATGGAATCCCTGCTATTTTGTTAAAGAAAAGTAGTTCATTCTATCGCAAAGCCACTTGCAATATTATTAAGACAAAGTGTAGATACAGGCAAGATTTATGATGAGCACAAATAGCATATATCACCCCTACTTTCAAAAGTGGATCAAGACTTGATGGCAAGTAATTATAGGCCTTTGTGAGTCTAACATCACATATTATGAAAGTGTATGAAAGGGTAATGAAGAAAAAATATTATGAAACATCTAATAAAAAATAATTTGTTTAATATAGGACAACACGGTTTCGTACCCGGAAAAAGTACACAAACCCAACTGTTAGTCCACCGTGAGAACATATTCAAAAATATGAAAAGCGGAAATGAAACAGAATGTGGTATATCTAGACTTTGCAAAAGCTTTTGACAAAGTAGACCATAATATATTAGCAAAGAAAATTAGAAAACACAATATCGTAGATAAAATAGGAAGATGGTTAAAAGAATTTTTACACAACAGAAAACAGATAGTTATTGCAAACGATGAGAAATCGGATGAAACCAAGGTAATATCCGGTGTGCCACAAGGTACGGTGTTAGCTGCAATACTGTTTGTTATTATGATTGAAGACATAGACAGTAATGTTAAGGATTCGGTAGTGAGTAGTTTCGCTGATGACACAAGAATAAGTAGAGAAATTATTGTGATGAAGATAGGAACGCTCTACAAAGAGACCTTAACAAAGTATATGATTGGGCAGAGGAAAATAGGATGGTATTTAACTCTGATAAATTTGAATCAATAAATTATGGAGACAGAGAAAGAAAGCTATATGCATATAGGGGACCTAATAATGAGACAATCACAAATAAGGAAGCAGTTAAAGACCTTGGTGTGATGATGAATAGGAACATGTTATGCAATGATCAAATAGCAATTCTTTTGGCAAAATGTAAAGCAAAAATGGGAATGTTGTTACGGCACTTCAAAACAAGGAAAGCTGAACACATGATTATGCTTTATAAAACATATGTTCGTAGTCCACTTGAATATTGCAATATGATATGGTACCCACACTATCAAAAGGAAAAAATATTTGCACAAATAGAGAGTGTACAAAGGTTCTTTACAGCTAGAATAGAAGAAGTTAAGGACCTTGACTACTGGGAAAGACTACAATCATTAAAATTATATAGTCTAGAAAGGAGAAGAGAAACGCTACATGATAATTCAGGCTGGAAACAGATAAAGGAATAACAGATCAGGACTAAAAATATCAGAAAGAGCAAGCAGAGGTAGATTAATAGTGCCCAAAACAATACCAGGAAAAATAAGGAAAGCACACAGGACATTAATCCACTACACACCAGCATCGATATGCAAGCGTACTATTTCAATGCGTTGCCAGCTCATCTGAGGAATATATCAGGAGTGAGCGTAGATGTGTTTAAGAATAAGCTGCATCCCAGACCATCCAAGATTGGAAGATGCAAAATATACCGGAAGATGTACTAGCAACTCTCTGGTAGACATTAGAGGTGCCTCACACTGAGGGACCTGGCAAACCCGAACGGAACTGGTAAGGTCTGTAAGGTAAGGTCCTCTCTCTCTCTCTCTCTCTCTCTCTCTCTCTCTCTCTCTCTCTCTCTTGTGCATGTTTGTGTAAAACGTATGTTAAACAGGTTCTAATTTGTTCAATTAAATGGCAGTTTAATACATTACAGTTATCGTTTGATACAAGTTTTACAATATTGTTACAATACAAGAAGCTTTGGTGAAATTAGGCGCCAGACCTACAGCGTATTGCAGATACTAAGTGTTTTAGCGAATGTCATCAAAGTTGTAAAGTCCGTTTGCGGTCTTTAGATCTGGTGTTTTTGTATGTGTGTATATATATATATATATATATATATATATATATATATATATATATATATGTGTGTCGTTGTGTGTGTGTGTGTGTTTGTGTGTGTTGACGCGCGCGCGCATGTTGTGTTCTTTGATTTTAAATTTCAAAAATTAAAAACGTGATGGATTATGACCTGTAATTTATATATATATATATAATATATAATACATATATTATATATTATATATATATAATATATATATATATATAATATATATAAAAGTTACAGTCATAATCATCACGTTTTTAATTTTTCGAAATTTAAAATCAAAGACACACATGCGCGGCGCGCGCGCACACGCACACACACACACACACACACACCACACACACACACACACACACACATATATATATATATATATATATATATATATATATATATATATATATATATATATATACATGTACATATACACACGTAAAGATACTACCACCAAACATGGACTACTATGTTGCAAGAAATTTTTTCACGAAAAGTCCCCCCAATACACGGTCTGCATTGCTGTAAATGTTTGAATAAAACTAGACAAGGAACGTTGGTTGTAATGGACACAAAAAAAAAAGGACATCAAACGTGCGCCACTCGGCAAAGAAAACGTTTTAATGAAAAGAGACAGGAAACGAACAAGAAGAAGAAGAAGAAACGTTCTAATAAAACTAGAACAAAGGGAACGTAAGGGAAAGTGAAAACAAGTGAACAAAGTGAACAAAGTTTGTCCGAAGCTTCGAAGTAATGATTAACTGACGTTTCCAGACGCTGATTTTGTCAGCTGATGGAGTGTTTTTGTGCTTGTCTTGTTGTCGTTTTGTTTTTGTGGGGGGGGGGGGGGGGGGGTGGGGGATGGGGGGGGGGGGGGGGGGGGGTTGAGGTATCTGGTAGCTAGGAACTTTGGATTAATTGACGATAGTGAAATGTATTAAATCTTTCTGCGAGTTTTGAGGTGCTAACATGAATTTCCTCTGCGATATTAAACTATATTATATATATATATATATATAGTATATATATATATCTATATATATATAGAATATATATATATATCTATATATCTATATATACACACATATATTCACTGTAACATCAAAAATTAGTGGCAACCAACGTTAATCACACAAGAAAACGTCCAAATGGATAAACAATACATTCCATATATTCCTCACTTGATACACTATAATCATTGTTTGTTTCAGCTCCAACGAAAATCGTCCGTTTTTGGGCCTTTATATACCAGATCACGCTAGACATCCATGGACCAAATATCATTGTTTCGGTACATTATCTTGGCGACTACCGCCTAGCCAAGCGCTACTGCCATCTGTTGCTAGTGTACAACTTTTTTCTATGCAAATATCAATTTTCAACCTTTTCTGCAATTTTATATTCAATAAATCAATATTCCTTTTCAATATATATAGTATTATAATATATATATATTATATATATATATATGTATATATATATATTATATATATATATACATTATATTATATATATATATATATATATATATATTATATATATATTATTATAATATATATATATATAATATATAGATATATTATATATATATATATATATTCCACCTGTCAGGGATTCAGTTTATTGATCACACCTTTCATTAATGGGCTCTGTCCATGTTTTTAACTGTCATGGACTTTGTCTGTTGATTGATTTCACTTGCTATGGATTTTATCTATTTATGATCCCACCTGTCATGGGCTCTGACTATGATTCCAAATGTCATGGGTTCAGTATATTGACAACACCTTTCATTCTCTTTTCATTGATCCCACCTGTTATGGGCTCTTTTCATTGATTCCAACTGTCACGGGCTCTGTCCTTTGATTCCAACTGTCACGGGCTCTGTCCTTTGATTCCAACTGTCACGGGCTCTGTTCATTGATTCCAAGGGTCGTGGGCTCTGTCCTTTGATTCCAATTGTTACATGCTATACTTCAGTGGGAGGGTGCGCTCTAACTATTCAGCCCTTTGTGAGTTATTTTTCCTTTCTTCGTATCTATGTTCATCTGGATGCGCTCTCTCTCTCTCTCTCTCTCACTGAAGCGTTTCTTTCTCGTCACTGACATAAGTCTTTTTCCCTGGAAGGCAATCCCTTATGTTTCCGGTAACTGTTAAATTAATTGTCACCTCTGGGTGGAGTGAGTCTCGCAATCTCCTCCTCCTCCTCCTCCTCCTCCTCTGAGAGGAAAATAAAACAAGAAATCCTCTTTAGAAAAGTAAGGCTTGTGTCACTTGCCTTAATTAGCAATACCATAGAAGTTAGCCGGAAAAATTGAAGGAAGATAAAGAGTTACATTTCCTGCTCCTGTAAATGTTTTACGAAAACATTTTCCTCAACTCCAGTGAACTGGAATTTGTACCTTATTCTTTGTAATATATAATTGACTGTCTTCCTTTCATGTATAGTCGTGAGATATTTTTGTATGTTTTTCCGTGAAATTAATTATAGAGATGTATTACATTGAAGTGGGTAAAGGTATGGTGATATGTGATGCGAACTTTAATGTTATGGAAGGAGCTTCAACTGCCCATTAGCTTGCAACGTATACATACGACAAAAAAACAAGAAAAAATGGCAAATCCATCAGCGGAAAAAAATGGCGTTATTCAAAAAGCTCTATCTAATGAAAACTAAAGTTCATGTGATGACGTTCTCAGTAATGACTGTGGAAAGAAGTGTGAGCAAGGCTTCTTAAATGGCCTATTTTTACTTCTTGATCCTTCTACTGGGTAAAAGATATTATCCTCTACTAACAAGCAAAATTCCAGGCCAGTGTTGGTAGAACTAGTGGGTAAAAGACGTTATCCTTTGCCAACAAGCAAAATTCCAGGTCAGTGTTGGTAGAA
>NC_061092.1:30859125-30864125 GCF_015104395.2 Macrobrachium nipponense | reverse complement strand
TTTTAAGGGATTGGTGCTATATAGCCATCCTCAGAAATCAATTATAATTTAAACGCAGCAGCGGTAGGAGTTTGGGTCGAGCAACAATAGGTCTATTAAGTGATTGATTATTGAGTGAGTGTTCTCTGCCATTTCTCTTGTCTCACCAGACTATTTAAGGAGTCTTTTTCATGTATGAAAGTATAGATGATATTACCTATCTATGAAATATTGATATATATGTTATTTCATGAAAAACAAAAAATTCAAAGTTTTTCCTGTATGAAAGTATATGATATATATTACATATATATATGAATATATGAATATATAATATATATATATATATATATATATATATATATATATATATATATATATATATAATCTATTTCTTATGCATAACATATCATTTCATATAGTGGTATATGAACGATATAGTATGACATACAAAGCACTATATGTGTACAAAGTGTTTATGCGTTTGAGTGTGTCAGTGATTATTCAGAAACGAGAAAATATTATATATATATATATATATATATATATATATATATATATATATATATATATATATAATATATATATAGAATGTTTTTCTTTATTGATCTAATTTAACTGCCATTCCAGTTACTAAAGATTTGAGGAATGAACATCCATACTATGAATTCAATCTGGAAAAGAGAGATTTTCATATTTTTTTGTCTCCGTTTTTCCATCCAAGGCTCTATGGTAAATTGAATCGTATGTCCTTTTTTAATTCTTTTAGACCTTTGGCGTTTCTCTTTTATATAGTTTTTACGACCATTTCATACTCTCTCTCTCTCTCTCTCTCTCTCTCTCTCTCTCTCTCTCTCTGTGATCGTGGTATCGCTCGTATATTTCTCTGATATTCATAGCATGAATGTTGTTTGTATCATGATGGAAATGCATACAGGGTCTCTCTCTCTCTCTCTCTTCTCTCTCTGTGATCGCTGGTATCCCCGCTCCTATATTTCTCTGAATATTCATTAGCATGAAATGTTGTTTGTATTCATGATGGAATGCATACAGGGTCTCTCTCTCTCTCTCTCTCTCTCTCTCTCTCTCTCTGTGATCGCTGGTATCCCCGCTCCTATATTTCTCTGAATATTCATTAGCATGAAATGTTGTTTGTATTCATGATGGAATGCATACAGGGGGTCTCTCTCTCTCTCTCTCTCTCTCTCTCTCTCTCTCTCTCTCTCTCTCTCTCTGATAATGTGATTGAAGTACGGTGGTCTTGGGAAACAAATAGATCTGTATTTTCACTCCGTCACTTTTAAAAACTTTCTGAAAGTCGGTAGGAATTGTAGATTTCTACCTCATCTCCATTTCCCACTGCCCTTTTTCCATGCATTTATATTTTAATCACTTGTGAGTATTTTCTTTCATTTTACATGCTTGCATAATGTTAGCATTAAATTTTGTTAATGTTTCAGCATTTCATTTATTATTTTATCTTGTTTTCTCTGATTTTCTCCTACGGTCATTTCACTTTTGCTGCTTGAAACGAAGGTGTACAGTGTCATCAGTGCATCCAAGCACATTTAAATAGAGTTGAAACAACATATACTTAATCTTTGCACTCTGCGGAAAAAGATATCGAAATGCCTTCGTTTTCATTAACTTGGCTCAAACGTTAAATTTATATTATATTTAAAATAATTTGTCAGTTGATTATATAGGCCTACTTCTTCCTAGCCATACTCCTAGGATATAGAAAAAACATTTCATATTTATTATGAAACTGGCCAGAGAAAAGGTTGTCGAATCAATATACGTCATTATACTTGTGTGAAAAAATACTTAATATTTATTATGCGACTAGCTAGAGAAAAGATTGCCGCATCATTAATATTTATTATGCGACTAGCTAGAGAAAAGATTGCCGCATCATTATACGTCACTATACTCGTGTGAAGAAAATACGTTATATTTATTATGAAACTGAGCACAGGGAAGATTTCCAAATCATTATACGTCATTATACTGTTATGAAAAAAATACTTAATGTTTCTTATGAGACTAGCTAGAGAAAAGATTGTCGCATAATTATACGTCATCATACTTGTATGATAAAAGTACTTCACATTTATTATGTAACTGACCATAGGAATGATGGCCAAATCATTATGTCATTATACTCATGAAAAAAAATACTTCACATTCCTTATGAAACTGACCTTAGGAAAGATTGCCAAGTCATTATACGGCATTACACTCTTATAAAAAAAAATACATCATATTCATTATGAAACTTACCACAGGAAAGATTGCCAAATCATTATGCGTTATTATACTCATATGAAAAAAATAAAAATACTTCACATTCCTTATGAAACTGACCTTAGGAAAGATTGCCAAGTCATTATACGGCATTATACTCTTATAAAAAACATCATATTCATTATGAAACTAACCACAGGAAAGATTGCCAAGTCATTATACGGCATTACACTCTTATAAAAAAAATACATCATATTTATTATGAAACTAACCACAGGAAAGATTACCAAATCATTATACGTCATTATACTTATATGTAAAAAAGATTTCATATTCCTTATGCAACATTCCATTATATCCAATAATTCACCTGAGTCAACACACCGAACTCGATCTAGTATTCCGTATGACGTTGTTTCACCCAGATGTCCCGCCAGGTAGAACAACCACCTTCACAAGATGGTGTTGCAGGTAGACGTTAAATCATTGAGTGGAACTTCTCTTCTCGTTTCAGAGAACGATGGGGGAACAGAGTCAGGAGCGGGGTACGAAGCTTGGCTAGATATTAGATATTTCTCGTTGGTGTTGTTCTGTTTAGGTTTTATTTTTATCTGATATTTTATGGATAATAAATTATATATAATATATATAATATATATACTATATATAATTATATATATAGATATAATATATATATACATATATATCAATTATCAATGTCTACAATTAACACATACTGAAATATATATATATAATTATATATAAATATATGTGTGTGTGTATATCTAAATATATTATTAATAAATATATATATAATTAATATATATATATATATATTATATATCATATATATATATAGTTTATATAATAATATATATATATATATATATATATACTATACTATATATATCCACTTGTCCCACGAATTGAAAATTATATTATAAATATTTATATTTATATATATATATATTATATATTTATATATATATATATTTATACTATATATAATATATTAAATATAATATATATATAATATCAATGTAGCACGAAGGAACACGTGCTTGAGATATCCTTAAACCCACGGTAGAAAGGTGAGTGAACCTGGGGACTTGGAGCAAGTACTTTCGTAGTTTATTTCCCACATTCTCAAGTTCACGCTCAATCAGAAAGGGGTTAAGAGACTTCTTTATAGAAAGGGAGGGCGGGGTTGTGTTTATTAATCTTGGCAGAATGTTCTTTGAGCAAAAAAGACATGGAAAGAGGTCAAGAGCTACTCCAGGGTGGATGTTATATTCCTCGTTGACGTGGCTTCAATAAAAAATTGACTCCAACAGATTCCTATTACTTGGGTCATTGATCGATGATCGTTTGGATTTTATATATATATATATATATATATATATATATATATATATATATATATATACATATATATATATTGTATAGTATATGCCTAGGATATATATATATATATATATATATATATATATAATATATTGGGAGTAGCTTACACAGATGAAATGTATATAGAGTCATATAATATATATATATATATATATATATATATATATATATATATATATATAGATCATATATATATTATATATAGATTATATATAATATATATATATATATATATATATATATATGTGTGTGTGTGTGTGTGTGTGTGTGTGTGTGTGTGTGTGTGTGATATTATTTAAATCTCCAAAGTTCATCCAGTAGTAATTTCGTTCAGTTTGTTAATCGAGCACATATCCTCTCGCTCGTAATCTGAGAAAAGCGATAATTGTAAATTTCCTGAAACCCATTACGAGCTGCGACTATATCATCTCCCACCGCCCTCGTGGAAACAAAAATATATGAAAATAATAAGAATAAATGCAAACTACCAATTAACAAGCTTTTGGAATTTCCGTTTGTCGCTTTAATCAGGCGCTGTGTATTTACAATATACACTATATTCATTCCATTATTGGGGTGGGTCGGTTATAACAGTGTAGCGACAACAGTTTTAGAACCATGAATAAATTACGTAGGTGATCGGTTTAAATGCTTTGTTGAATTTATTTCGCCTTTTTCCTTTCCTTTTCTTTCCTGATTCTTTCCTGTCCTTATTCACGGTGTTTTTTTTTCCACAGCTTTCTAGGGTAATAATTGCTGCCATGATGTCTTTCGTGTTAGTGATTTATGCATTAGTTTTGCCCCCTTGCTCTCTTACGGTATGGCTGTCTGTGTCTGTCTGTCTGTCTGTCTTTCATGTGTATATACACATGCATATATATATACTATATATATGTATATATATATATATATATATATATATATATATATATATATATATATATATATATATATATATATATTATATATATGTATATAGATCCCACCTCTTTTCCTTCAGTACTCTAGGAATTTCATCTCTCTCTCTCTCTCTCTCTCTCTCTCTCTCTTTCAATTTCATATCCTCTATATATATATATATATTTATACACACACACATATACACACATACTATATATATATATATATATATATATATATATATATATATATATAAAATATGAGAGAGAGAGAGAGAGAGAGAGAGAGCAGCCCCGACTGCAAGTTCCCCAACACTGAAGTAAAAGAGGTCGGATTCGGGAACTCATACATACGAGTAGTAGGCCCCGTCGCACACCCCGTCGGGTCGAGAAGTTTAGAGCATAATTTCCCTTGTTATAACTGAGTTACTCTGCCACCCTATTATTGAAGTAATTAAGCAACTAATGGGG
>NC_061092.1:30856434-30858625 GCF_015104395.2 Macrobrachium nipponense | reverse complement strand
ATTTATTTGTTTTCCTCTGGCCTGCCTCTGATTTACAGCTCAGGGAAGTATCATTGGTAGTAGAGCCAGTTGCCACAGATATTGTATCCGTTGTATCCCCAGTTTACCAGAATTTCGGTGGAGAGAGAGAGAGAGAGAGAGACTGACTGCAAATCATGTTTACATCTTTCCTTTGCTTGTTTCATGTTTTACCTTTTAACTTTCGCAGTCTTCGTTTATGAAAAACTGATGAACTTTTTCATAAATAAATTTATTTCTTCACAGATGGGCAAACATTTATCATCTATTAATCGCCTAATATAAATATTTGACTCATTTTTTCTTGATTTTGTGAACTCTTCATTCATTTGGTGTGTTTTTCCATCATTTCTATATATATATATATATAATATATATATATATATATATATATATATATATATATATATATATATATATATATATATATACGTATATGTGTGTTTGTTTTACATACATACATACACAAATAATATATATATATATATATATATATATCTATATATAATATTATTTTATACATTTATACATACATACATATGTATTTTATTCTAACACAGTATCATGTTTTCCAACTTGCCCCCATATTTTGTAGTCGGAAAAAATATTGCTCCCACGATAGTGAACCACCTTGGCTTTGTCGGGCGGGCAAAAATATTTAATAGGACTCAGAGAGAGAGAGAGAGAGAGAGAGAGAGAGAGAGAGAGAGAGATAAGGGGGACAGGAACCGACAGACCGCCTACGTGATTTAACTCATGTCTAAATAAACTGAAAAACATCGGGTTCAAAAAATATTGTAAAGGGATTGTTCTGCCACTCCGATCGCGGTGGTACTTCTCCCTTCCCTCCTCCTCCTCCTCCTCCTCCCCCCTCTCCCTCTTCTCCATCTCCCTCCCCCACCCACTCCCCCCTCCTCCTCCTCCTCCTCCGCCAGGAAAACTTACTTTGTTTGTGGCCTTCAAGCGAGCCCCTTCTTTGAGAACCATTTCATCTTAAAGGCGGACCTTTGCAAAGTTGCTTTTGCATGCGAATCGTCCTCTAATCTCTGTTAGCATCTCTCTCTCTCTCTCTCTCTCTCTCTCTCTCTCTCTCTCTCTCTCTCTCTCTCACCTGCTGGTGGTAGTGGTGCAGAATCGAGATGTACTAAATGAAAGGGTGTAGTGGAAAGTCAGGGTTGGAAGTCTTCATTTTAAGGAAAACTGAAGTAGAGGAGAATGATCTAGGAAGACAAGGAGGGGTTTGGTAAAGGTCAGGAAATGTGTGTGACCTCTAGTGGAGGGATTGCTGTGGAGGGGGGGGGGAGAATTGTTTACGCATATATATATTAATATATATATATATATTATATATATATATATATATATATCACACACACACACACACATATGAATGAAATTTTATCACATCACCGTGATTCATATACATGCGTTAAGCTACATATGTCCTTTAATATCCAATTCGCTCTACGTCGGAATTAATATATTTTCATATATGTTAACCGAAGGGGAATTTTTTAGTGGATAATAATTTCGTCCTCTCCTGGGTTCGAACCAACGCGCAGAGAAATCAGGACTTCAGTGACGTCTTTACCGACTCTTGATTTTTTTTATTTATATATACGTGTGTATGACTTTCCTTTTTATTGGTAATTTTTTATTTTGAACATTTTTCCCATAAATTGTTCAAACTTGCAATCAAATACAATACATTCCTGAACGTGACTTTTTTATTATTATTATTTTGAGGTAAACAGGAAAATTATTATTCGAGGAACGGGGCGTAATGGAAGCATTTGGGAATAAGCAAATGAAGTGATTTTGTCATGTTGTCCATTAACTAATGCCGTTAATTACTGCTGTTTGGTTTGTTACTGTTATTCGCGTGGTTATTGAATTGCTGATTGATAATGAACGGTGCTTGCAATCAAGAATGATTGCGCGTTTACCGTAAAATATTTATATATATTTTTTTACCGATGTTCATTTGACTTGTAAATTTTGCGGTGTTTCGCCGTATTCAGTTCCATCTAAAGATTTATTGAAGAGATTCGTAATTAACCGAGTTTCTCTCTCTCTCTCTCTCTCTCTTCTCTCTCTCTCTCTCTCCTTGACTATGTTGGCGATTCACGTACCCGCCACCCGGGACGGTCAGTGCAAATCTGCTTTCAGAGAA
>NC_061092.1:30838934-30851434 GCF_015104395.2 Macrobrachium nipponense | reverse complement strand
GGTAGGGGGGAAGAGGACGTCGGCGGTTTTTCGTTCGAGTTAATTCCGAGTCTCGAGAATGAAATTAATTTTTTTGTTCTGAGACTGTAATTGATTTTTGTTCTGAGACTGGAATTGATTTTTTGTTCTGAGACTAATTGATTTTTGGTTATGAGACTGAATTTATTATTATTTTTTTTTAGACTGCAATTAATTTTCCATTCTGAGACTGGAATTGATTTTTCGTTCTGAGACTGGAATGAAGTTTTTGTTCTGAGATTGGAATTAATTTTTCGTTCTGATATTGTAATTAATTTTTCGTTGAGACTGGAATTAATTTTCTGTTTTTCTGAGACTTGGAAATTAAATTTCCTTGTTCGAGAAACAGAAAATTAAAATATTTGGTTCTTAAAAGATGGAATTAAATTTTTCTGTTCCTGAGACTGGAATTAAATTTCGTCCGAAGACTTTGGAATTTTTGATTTTTTTTCGTTCTGAAGACTGGAATTAATTTTTCTGTTCTGAAGACTGGAATTAATTTATTTCGTCCAGAGACTTGGAATAGATTTTTTTGTTCGAGGACGGAATTAATTTCTGGTGGTTCGGAGACTGGGAATTTTCATATTTCGTTCTGAAACTGAAAGACTGGAATTTTTAATTTTCGTTTTTCCTGAAAGGACTGGGAATTAATTTTCTGTTTCATGAAGACTGGTGGAATTAAATATTTCGTTCTGAAGACTGGAATTAATATTTCGTTTAAGAGAGGAATTTTTTTAATTTTTTGTTCTGGAGCACACGCGAATTTTAAATATTTTCGTTTGGAGGGACTAGGAATTAATTTTTCTGTTTCTGAGACCTGGAATTAATTATTTCGTTCTGAGGCCGGACATTATTTTTTTGGTTCTGCGAATTGGAATTTTTTAATTTCTTGTTCTGAGGACTGGAATTAATTTTTCGTTCTGGAGACTTGACTGGAATATTAATTTTTTTGTTCTGAAGGACTGGAATTAATATTTCGTTCTGGCGACTGGAATATTATTTTCTGGTTCTGAAAGACTTGCGAATTGTATTTCGTTCTGAGCTGGAAGTAATTTTTCGTTCTGAGTAAACTTGGAATGGAATTTTTCTGTCCTGGACTGGAATTAATATTTCGGTTGTTTAGAGACTGGAATTAACTTTTTTTTGTTTCCTTGAGACTGTTAATTAATTTCTTGTTCTGAGACTGGAACTTAAGTTTTCTTTTCGGTGAGACTGGAATTAATTTTTTCTGGTCTGAGTACTGGAATTAATATTTTTTTTCGTTTTCTTGAGACTGGACTAATTTTCTGGTCTGAGACTGGAATTAATATTTCGTTCAGAGACTGGAATTAATTTTTAGTTCTGAGACTGGAATTAATTTTTTGTTCTGAGACTGGAATTAATATTTCGTTCAGAGGCTGGAATTAATTTTCTGTCCTGAGACTGGAATTAATATTTCGTTCAGAGACTGGAATTAATTTTGTGTTCTGAGACTGATGAAATTAATTTTCCGCTGTGAGACTGAAATTAATTTTTTTTTTTCTGAGGCTGAAATTAATTTTTTGTTCTTTGACGAATTCATTTTTCGTTCTGAGACTGGAATTTAATTTTTTTTGAGACAAGTTAATTCTTTGCTCTAAGACGGAAGAAAAGGAATAACTCTTCTTTTTATGCAAACATGAATGAAACGACAAGATATCATTTCATTTTGTTCTTAAATTTGTGTAGCGTCCATGAAGATTTCTTTTATATATAAATGACAAAGTACAGGGAAAGATTGATAATCTGTTTATTTAATAAAACTGATTTTTCTGTAAAAAATTGAGAGAGAGAGAGAGAGAGAGAGAGAGAGAGAGAGAGAGAGAGAGAGAGCTCCTCAGCAGAATAATGGAATTATGATCAAAGATTATCAAGTCACTTTCTTCAGTTAACAAGGTTCTGATGGAGGTCGGTTGAGAGTCCTCGGCAGCGCCTTCGTTACAAAACTCCCTAATGAACTTGTCAACTTGAAACACGCATGATTATAACGCTAGTTGATGGGCCGCTCCCCTCCCTCCCCCCCTTCTCTCTCTCTCTATCTCTCTCTCTCTCTCTCTCTCTCTACTTTTCCCTAATATAGCATGACTTCAGAGATTCGAGTTGATTAGGAATTCCAAGGAGCTACCAAGTATGTGTAGACAAACACACATGTACTATATATCATGTATATATATATATATATATATATATATATATATCTATATATATATATGTATGTATGCAGAGGAAGGTTGTATGTGTTTATTTATATATATGTATTATATATATCATGATATTAATTACTATATATATATATGTATATAATATATATATATATATATATATATATATATATATATATTATATTTGCATCTCTTTGGACAAATATATATTTATTTATTCATGCAGGCTATATGAATATTATATATATGTGTATATAATTATGTAATATATATTATTATATATATATATATATATATAGTATATATACTATATATATATTCATTGTACAATTAGCGGTATATATTTATGCTAGTTTTCATTTTCCATTTGGCAGATATATAACGTAACTTGTGGTATTTATCTAAAAAGTTCTCCTAAACCAAAACATCAGCACCATGAACGCCCTTGAACATTTTATATTCGCATTTCTGAAAAGGAACTCTAATCAAGGTTACAGCGGCAACCTCCTTCCTGCCCAAGACTACTTCTACCCTTCCCTTATCCTCTCCCCTCCCCTCACCTCCTAACCCCCTCCCCCCCCCCCCCCCCCCCCCCCCCCCCCCCCCCCCCAAACTGTGAGAAGCAAGGATAGGAAGTTCGCCTTGACCTGCGGTCACCTTTTGAAGATCCTTCAGGCATACGATAAGAAGGATCTCTCTGAGTAGCTTGAAGAGGGATTCCTCTAGGTAACTAACTTCCTTTCTGCCCGTTGGTTTGGTGGCTTGCTTTGCAACGTTGATGTTGCAGTCGTTTTTGTAAAAAGGCTCGTTAGATATCTGCAGATTCTGTTATTATTATTATTATTATTATTATTATTATTATTATTATTATTATCATATTAATTGAGGCTTGTAGAGCAAAGCATTACAACGATAGAATAATAATAATTCACCTTGTATTTCAATACTTTATTTATAACTTTTACAGTTTATTTATAAGCATAATCTGTCATTATTATTATTATTATTATTATTATTATTATTATTATTATTATTACTACTACTACTACTACTACTACTACTGAGGCTTGTAGAGCAAAGCATTGCCACGATAGCATAATTCACCTTGTATTTCAATCCTATTTATAACTTTTACAGTTTATTTATAAGCATAATCTGTCATTATGATTATTATTATTATTATTATTATTATTATTATTATTAGTATTATTATTATTTATTATTGTTAGTTATTAGGATTGTATCGCAAAGCATTACTGCGAGTTAGAATAATTCACTTGTATCTTAGTCGTTTATTTATTTTTCTAAAAATATTTTATAAGCAAAATTCTGTCATTATTATTATTATTATTATTATTTTATTATTATTATTATTATTATATGTTAGGAAACCGGATACACCAGCTACATGCTGACGAGAAAAAAGATAAGAAGAATTGAGAAGATTCTGTTTAAATTGAATGCCGTTGAAACGGCTATAATAATAATAATAATAATAATAATAATAATAATAATAATAATAATAATAATAATAATGAAGGAGGCCTTCTCTGCCCTCAGAGAAGGCCTCCTTCATTATTATTATTATTATTATTATTATTATTATTATTATTATTATTATTATTATTGCAATCTTTTTCATGCCAGTAATATTTTTAGTGGTGTAATTATTCCTTCGTTATCCATAGGTATATTCGATGATAATAATTACTTATTGTAAACGCTAACAAATTTCTATTACAAGTTCAGCCATGGAAACATCAAACAGACATGAAGACACGTTTGAAGACAAATTCCTTATCCAACAGACCACACGCACACACACACACACAAAACCTTTTAACAAAGTCAACCGCATGCCAGCTAAGACATGCAAATTCCTGACAACGCAAACACATACACACACACACATGCGCGCGCGCAAGACAGTAAGAAGAACGGGGAGAAGGGAAAAACCCAGTAAAGAAAAAAAAAGAATAAAGAAAAAAAAACCAACGCACCTGACAAGTAATGAACTTCAAGTTTCCATGTTTATGCAAAAGAGGAAGCGGTGTTTTGTATACGTGTTTGCGCGCGCGCCTGTGCGCGATCCTCCTACAAGCAGGACAAGAACGGCGCCTGGAATAGATAGCATGCGTTCCTTATCTCTGCCTTATCGGGAGAGGCCGCAAGAGCGTCAGCGGGGATTGAAACTTTACATATTTCGCCTCTCTCTCTCTCTCTCTCTCTCTCTCTGGTCTCTCTCTCTCTCTCTCAAAAAAAAAAAAAAAAAAAAAAAAAAAAAAAAAAACAAAAAAAAAAAAAAAAAAAAAAAAAAAAAACAGGGGTAAGGGTGGGCAGATGGAAAGGGAGGACTAGGTGGCTGTTGTTGGGAGAAGAGGAGGAGGAGGAGGAGGAGGAAGGAAGAGGAAGAGGAAGAGGAGAGGAGAGGAGGTGGAAGGGGAAGAGGAAGAGGAGGGGAGGGGGGAGAGGAGGGGAGAAGAATGATAGCGGAGCTAGATTGAGAAGCACGGGAGAAAGAGACAAAGAAGTGATGGTGGGTCTGAAAGAATTCTGGATTTGTGAGACAGACGGGGATGAGGAAAAACGGTGTAAGATAAGAGAGAGAGAGAGAGAGAGAGATAGAAAAAACGCCTGGTAGGAAGATAAAGGAGAGCGGCGTTATAATAATCAGATGGGGGGAAAAAAGTTCCTCCCTATCAGTGCAATGGTGCTTTCTCAAGATTTTTTTTTCTTTCTTTCTTTTTACATCGCTCCCGAGGGAAAAAGAGACGCCGCGTGAAATATGGTAATGAGGCAACGAAATTAACATGTTTTGACTACTTTTTCTTCACGCTCGTCCTCATCCCCTTATTTATCCCATTTTTAAAAAAAAAGTTTATTTTTAACTCTCCTCGAGTCCCCGCTAATCTAACATACCCGGAGTCAAGGGAGGTAAGAATATCATGGCATGTGATAATCTCCGTATAGTTCTGCAGCCTGTTTTAAGACTCTTCGGAAATTGCATTTTGTGTTGAGAATAATTTCACCTGGGTGTCTTCTGTCTGCGCATGCGCGTTGGTCCAGGTAATGTCTTATATATTCGTAATCCTTGAGTCTTTTTAGCAAATTATTCAAAATCTTCTCGGAAAATGAACATATTTACAGCTTTTGCATGTTGGGGAAGTTGACAAGTTTCAAGTGTTATGCTAATGACTAAGTTTTTGAAAGATCGCATGAAAGTTACTCCTTCAAAATGGGAAGTCATTCAGAGGGATGGAAAATAAAAATAGATTGCTGTGAATGAAAATAAATATTACATGAAAATTACTCTTTCAAAATGAGATATTATTCAGAGGGAAGAAAGTTAGAATAAATTACTTTGAATAAAGATAAATTACACTAAATAAAGGTAAATATCACATGAAAATTACTCGTTTTGAAAATGCGATATCTTTAATAGGGAGGAAAACAAAAGATAATCTGTGAATTAAGATAAATTACATGAAAATACTGCTCTTCAGAATGCGATATGATTCAGAGGGAAGAAGGTTAGAGTAGATTGCTTTGAATAAAGATAGATTTCACTAAAAGTAAAAAAAAATCCAATGAAAATTATGCGTTTTCAAAACGAGATATCATTCAGAGGGAAGAAAGTTAGGTTAAATTACTTTGAATAAAGATAAATTACACTGAATAAAAATAAATATCCCATGAGAATACTCGTTTTGAAAATGCGATATCATTCAGAGGGAGGAAAATAAAAATTAATTGCTGTGAATAGAGATAACTTATACTAAATAAAATTAAATATCACATGAAAATTTCTCGTTTTCAAAATGCGATATTATTCACAAGGAGGAAGATAAAAATTAATTACTGTGAGTTCAGATAAACTGCACCAAATAAAAATAAATAACAAATGAAATTTACTCACTTTCGAAGTTGAATTTCATTCAGAGGGAAGAAAGTTAAAATAAATGTCTACGAATAAAGATTTTAATATCTAAATTTATAGCAATTTAGATAAATTGCTATAAATTTAGATATTAAAATGAATAAGGATAGAGTACTATGAGTAGATATTAATTACTATGAAAGGGAATTATCATTCTATTATTATTTTTTTTTTATCACAGTCCTCCAATTCGACTGGGTGGTATTTATAGTGTGGGGTTCCGGGTTGCATCCTGCCTCCTTAGGAGTCCATCACTCTTCTTACTATGTGCGCCGTTTCTAGGATCGCACTCTTCTGCATGAGTCCTGGAGCTACTTCAGCCTCTAGTTTTTCCAGATTCCTTTTCATGGATCTTGGGATCGTGCCTAGTGCTCATATGATTATGGGTACAATTTCCACTGGCATATCCCATATCCTTCTTACTTCTATTTTCAGATCTTGATACTTATCCATTTTTTCCCTTTCTTTCTCTTCAACTCTAGTGTCCCATGGTATTGCGACATCAATGAGTGATACTTTCTTCTTGATTTTGTCAATCAGCGTCACGTTTGGTCTATCTGTTCTGATACTATAGTCCCAGAGGATCTTTGCCTGATCGTTTTCTATCACTCCTTCAGGTTGATGCTCGTACCACTTATTACTGCAAGGTAGCTGGTGTTTCTTATTATTATTATTATTATTATTATTTTATTATTATTATTATTATTATTATTATTATTCAGAAGATGAAACCTATACATATAGAACAAACCTTGCCTTGAAATTCAAGCTTCCAAAGAATATGGTGTTGATTAGGAAGAATTAAGAGGAAGTAAAGGGAAATACAGAAAGAGGAGATCCCACTTATTATAAAAGAATAAGTTAATAAGTATATATATATATATATATATATATATATATATATATATATATATATATATATATGTATGCATGTATAATGGTGTGGGTGTGTGTGTGTTTATGAACGTTCTTTCAGTACATAAAAACCATAGAAACTGATATTACTAGTGTTTTTAAACGTGAATACACACACACACACACACGAGCCATCTGTCGAGAAATACTTTCCATAGTTTTCATAGCAAAATATAAAAAAAAAAAAAACAGTTGAATATTCCTGCCGCATTAGGAAACGACGAATTATAGCGGACCAACAAAATTTGGCCTTTGTTCCATTTCAACTTTTTTGTGTTGTATTTTTTTTTTTTTTTCCTTGACTCATTAAGAGTAAAACTTCTCATTTGGTCGCAAATGAATTTGGAGAGTTGGCCCGAATAGAGTATCCCAAAATGGTTTTCTCTCTTGATCGCTTTCCACGGGAAATGCTTCGGTTGCTATGCTCTCTCTCTCTCTCTCTCTCTCTCTCTCTCTCTCTCTCTCTCTCTCTCTCTCTCTCTCTCTCTCTCTTATTAGACGATAAATCTAGGAATCCATATGTCTCTCAATCTGTCCTGATATAGGTGTAAGTTAAAATATAAATTCTCTCTCTCTCTCTCTCTCTCTCTCTCTCTCTCTCTCTCTCTCTCTCTCTCTCTTTGGCCATCTATCAATAACTAGTTCATAAACGGTAAAACTTGAAATCCATATCTCTTCTCTGTATATGTCCTCACCATCTTTGGAGGTAGAATATTCCTCTCTCTCTCTCTCTCTCTCTCTCTCTCTCTCTCTCTCTCTCTCTCTCTCTCTCCAGCAGCAGCCGTATTCATTACTCTGTGGTGTGACGATGCCATATTGGCACACCTGTCGTCGGGCGCGTCATTATTCACGAGAGTTTTTCCGTCGTAAAATGTGCTTTGGCAGTCACGCCCGCCTTCGTTACTGATTGATTGCGCCGTGGGAGAATAATGTGCTTGCAGGGTATGCTTGCGTTGGTACGATGTTGGTGTTGCTATTGTGGCTGTTGTTGTTGTTGCAGGTTAGGTTATTGTTAATATTGTGGCCTTTACCTTGTGTAGGTGTTATTATTATTATTATCTTGTATGGATGTTATTATTATTATTATTATTATTATTATTATTATTATTATTATTATTACTTTAGTACTTACTTACTTACTTACAAGATGCTTCTATTTTTTATCATGATCATTATCATTGCAGAAAGGGGCAAAGAGTAGTATTACTACGAGTATCAATATAACATAGCCTAATTGTAAATAATTGTTGTTATTATTATTATTATTATTATTATTATTATTATTATTATTATTATTATTATTATTATTATTAAACTAAGGAACCTCCGTAACGAGGCTGTAATATTGACAATTAAAGGCCACAGTAGTGTTAAAGATATATTTTTGTACATTTTTAACCTTGTACAAAAAATATATTTTTAGCATTACTGTGGTTTTTAATTGTCAATATTATTATTATTATTATTATTATTATTATTATTATTATTATTATTATTATTATTATTATTATTATTATTATTTCAACGTGCTGGTTTTTTAATTGGGGATTGGAAACAGATAATATTCTAATTATTAACTCTACGTTTATTTGAACGTGCTGTTATTGATTGTAAAGATTTTTTTTTTCCAATCTGAACTTCCTAACCATCCGAAAGTTTTGTACTTCTTATTCGGATTCTCAACCTTCGTATCCTGTCCGTACGTACGAATGAGCCCCAATACAATGTTGATCAACAACGAGGACCATTTCTGGAGAAGGATACGCGTCCACCTTGACATCCTTAGAAGACTCGAAATCACTTCACAACAAGGGTTGTAATGTGGAGCAGTTGTGCAGCATCCTTTATAGGGAGCGCGGGCCTCTTCAATAAATTTTAAATTGTACACGTACCTAATAGTATATTGAATAGATATGATTATACAGTACACTGTATAATCATATCTATACATATTTATGATTAGATAGTTGTCATATGAGAGTGCATTTAAAGTTATTCGGTGATTTATTTTTTAGTTTTCATTGTGTGATGCCATTTTTAGTAGCCGTAATCAATCAATTTCAAAACAAGGACGTCTGTGTTGCGTCATCGCTTGCCCTGAATAAACCTCGGTAGTGTCCCTTCTCAGTCAGAAAAGCCATCTTGAGTCTTATCTCCCACTCGAGGTTCAAGGACCAACCTGGCCCGTAGAAGGAACCACTTGAATCTCTGGTCAACCCCCTCGAGGTGATTGGAAAGTCCTTTCTTTTTTTTCCTTCAAGGGTCATGCATATTCTCTCTCTCTCTCTCTCTCTCTCTCTCTCTCTCTTTCATGAGATATATGTACCATGCATACACAGCCCCACTTACTGTGACCTGAAGGAACCATGCCTTATTCTCTCTCTCTCTCTCTCTCTCTCTCTCTCTCTCTCTTTGTCTTCACTTCTCACTCTTGTTCGTTTCTTCCTGTTTTTAGGCTTTTGTATTTTGATTTGCGTCATGAAACAGCTCTGTATTTTAAATGGTTAAGAGGACATTGCATTAAAGTTTGTAGATTTTTTAAATCTAGTTCCTTCGACTTGTATCCGTGTTGCCATTATTATTATTATTATTATTATTATTATTATTATTATTATTATTATTATTATTATTATTATTATTATTATTTTGAAGATAAACCCCTATTCATATGGAACAGGCCTACAGGGACCATCGACTTGAAATTCAAGCTTTCAAAGAATACGTTCTTCGTTTGAAAGATGTTACCTAAGATAACAGGAAATGCAGAAAGAAGAGATCAGTCGTGGGAAAGGCAAAAAGGATGCTATTAATAAATTGAAAGATGAATAGACTTATATTTTAATTTACTGAAATGCAAGGTGAATTGTTTTAGAGTAGTAATGCATTCCATTATCGCTTCTTTTGTGAACTTTTGGATTGATATATATATATATATTATATAGATATATATATACTATATATATATATATATATATAATATATATATTCATATATACATACATATATAAATATATAAATAAACTGTATGATATATATATATATATATATATATATATATATATATATATATATATATTATATAAATATATATATATATATATATATATATATATATATATATATATATATATATATACCAGTATGCTTAGTACCCGTGAGACCTGCCTCTCTCCCATAGTTATTATGCCGAGAACGACGTAGCTTCTTCATCTTAATAACCAGTCTTGCTCATCTTCTCCCTCATACTCCTCCCCCCCCCTCCCACTCCCCCTCCCCCACAAAGAGGATGGGAGATAGATGGTCCGGCACTCGTAAAAATCATCTGTCGAAGTTGCTTTTGTGAACCAGTGATTTTCCAACTGTTTAACTCCCGCTAATAACTGTGATGATGTTAACTGCTGTTGGTTTTTGTTTGTTACATTAACATTTCAACAACTTTAACGTGTGTTTTCAATTAGCTAGGATCACGTTTCTTGTCAGGTGGATAGTTTCTTTTTTAATAGTTTTTCATAAGTATTGCTCTTTCGTGCTTTTAATTGCAGTCTATTGCTATTACACTATATCGTTTTCTTCTAACAGTCACGAATATTTTACCTGATGATAGATACCTCTCTCTCTCTCTCTCTCTCTCTCTCTCTCTCTCTCTCCGGAAAGAGAGAGCGTATAGAAACTTACCCAAAGTACTCGTTCAAATTTTATTTAAGCCGTTGTTAACATTGGGTAACATCTCATGTAGTAATAAATGTGTTGTACCAATGTTTATGCTTAATGAGGTTTTGAATGATGCGTCCTAGTAGAGAAATTTGAACACCGGAAATTCTCTCTCGAATCTCCTCTCGCTCTTCTCTCCAATCTCTCATTCTAACTCTCTGATTCTCCCCTCTCCTCTCTCATTTCTCTCTCTCTCTCTCTCTTCTATTTTATTCTATTTCAGAAGTTCAGGCCAAGATGCAATGCATTACTACCTTAATACAATTCATGTATTTTGATAATTTGCTTATATTTTTTTCTATTTATTTATTAATTTTTTTATTCAGTCTTTCTTTTTGAATGAGTGTTCTCCTCTTTCTGTTTTCCCCATTATCTTTTGTTACTTCTTCCTAGTAAACATCATATTCGTTGGAGGTTTGAATTCCAAAAATGTGACCCCTTTTGTGGGCTTGTTCCATATTATGGATTATTATTATTATTAGTAATTAGTATATTAACAGTATAGTAAATTCATTCTTGTATTCCATATCCTTCTACATACCTACTTATCTTTATATACATTCTCTTTATTTACCTCTCCTCTTTCACTCTCCCTCTCCGTCTCCCTTTCTCCTTTAACATTCTATCCATCTGGAACTAATCATCTACCCCCACCCTCCACCCTACCCCTACCCCTACCCCACCCCCGATGTTACTTGGAACAAGAAAGACATATTGATTCATGTTCAACTTAAGATCCAAGACTTGTCCTGCGAGACAATGGATGTCTTGCGAAAGAAGGAGTCTCTCTCTCTCTCTCTCTCTCTCTCTGGAAAAATACAGGTACGAAACGACTTTTGCCGATTCGATTTTGCACGTGAGTTGCTCGCTGGAAGTTTTGCCTGACGTGGAAAATAGAGAATTGAGAAGGTGGGGGGGGGGGGCGGGGGGGGGGGGCGGTTTGGTGGTGGGTAAAGAGGGGTAACTCGGTTCCTCTATTTTGAAAGGTTTCTGGGGGCATTGGATGTTTGTCTATTTATGTATGTGTGGTAATGAAATTATGTATATATATATATATCTTATATATATATATATATATATATATTATATATATATATATATATATATTATATATATATAATTGTAATAGCCACATGCCCTCTTAATTTCTCAAATTCTTTGCTTTTTTTTATACACGCTTGTCACTACAAAGCCTTCAGATCCAACTTCAAAGAAGTATGAAAGAAATCATGATGTCCGGCAGCGGGAAACGAACCCGCGATACCATAATCACGACGGATATCATGATTTCTTCATATTTCTTTTGAGGTTGGATCTGAAGGCCTTTATAGTGACAAGCGTATCCAAGTTAAGAGGGCATTGTGGCTATACAATTACATATGCTCATGCCCAGTAGACTCTACACACACACACACACACACACACACACACACACACACACACACACACACATATATATATATATATATATATATATATATATTTATATATATATATATATATATATATATATATATATATATATATATATATATATATATATATGTCCATACATTTATTCATTCCTTGTATTTTGCATTTGTTATCTGACCTTTGACCAGATAAGAGTTATGAAGTTCCTCTCTCTCTCCTCTCTCTCTTCTTCTCTCCTCAATCTCTCTCTCTCTCTCCCCCCTCCCCCCTCAGGCAGCCACTTTTCCGTCATAGCACGATCAGTTGTAAAATTTAAAGATAATTTT
>NC_061092.1:30831434-30836434 GCF_015104395.2 Macrobrachium nipponense | reverse complement strand
TGGATTTTAAATATCTCTCTCATGGAATAGTGATTTTGAATTCTCTCTCTCTTCTCTCTCTCTCTCTCTCTCTCTCTCTCTCTCTCTCTCATGTAATACGGATTTTAAATATCTCTCTCATGGAATACTGATTTTGAATCTCTCTCTCTCTCTCTCTCTCTCTCTCTCTCTCTCTCTCTCTCTCTCCCTCCTCTCTCATCCTCTCTCTCTCTCTCTCTCTCTCTCTCTCTCTTTTCCAGCCCGTTTGTGTGTGTGTGTGTGTGTGTTTGTGATGTTTTATAGATTATTAACGCCAGGGAAACGAGATCTTCCTTGAGACCGAGTGTTGGGTTACGTCAGCTGGAGAACGCTCATATTAGTCGTGTTTGTTTATGCATCAAAGCTCTTTTTTTCTTTCTTTCTTTCTTTTTCTTCCTTTATTCTTTTTTTCGTTTCTCGTTGCTGCTTAATGGCGTGGCAAGTGCAAGGAAGTTGCGGGCGAGGTTGTGCTTGTGTATCCTGAGTCAATAAAACGCTCCTCGTTCGGAGATTCTCACAAAAGGGATGTTGCACTACTCGAACGAAACTTGGATGCATCCACGAATCTTGTTTATTTTATTAATTCGGCTTTTTCGTAATTTTTTATTCATTGAGGAGGTTACGTATCTGTAAATCTGTTACGTTGGGAGAATCCACGAATCGCGTTTATTTAAATAATTGTTTCATTTGACTTGGATATCTAAATTTTGAGGAAGTCACGTAATTGTAGATCTGTTTCTGTGGGAGAAGCCACGAATCGTGTTTATTTAAGTAAGTGTTTCATTTTGAGGAAGTCACGTAATTGTGGATCTCTTTCTTTGGGAGAAGCCACGAATCGCGTTTATTTAAATAATTGTTTCATTGACTTGGACATTTAAATTTTGAGGAAGTTATGTATCTATCGATCTGTTTCTTTGGGAGAATCCACGAATCGTGTTTATTTAAATGATTGTTTGAGGTGGTTACGTATCTTTAGATCTGTGTGTGTGTGTACGCGCGCACGTGTTGGCTAAGAAAGTTATGAAAGTAGTATAGATAGCTTTCATCTTATTTCCTGGAAGCTCTGACTTTGATTAGATAAGAATTAATATTTTATAACATATTGTCATCTGTAATACGAAAATTCTTTTCTGTAGAAAGTAGATTTACTTCGGATTAACATCTGTGGCGAATTTTTCCAAATCCTTTATGGTTAAAATGTATTTTATTCACCAGTGTCAAATGTTAACTGTTACGATTTTTTTTCCTGAACAGTAAAAGAAAATATGTAAATACATTTTTCTTTATCGAAATGAAATCAAAACTAGTCGTAAAACTGACTTGTAATAGTTAACGAAATAATCTAAAACCTTCGGATTGAATAGAACTGTTGTTATAATAATATCGAATGAGGAAAGTTAGTTTGAACACTTGAGAGACAGAATTTAATAAAATAACAAACGAGAGAGAGAGAGAGAGAGAGAGAGAGAGAGAGAGAGAGAGAGAGAGAGAGAGAATTCGTTAGTGTTTTTCTGTTCTTTTCTTTGAGAAGTAGAGAGAAATCATAATCTTTTCTATTTAAGAGAGAGAGAGAGAGAGAGAGAGAGAGAGAGACTGCTTCCATAATTATCATTATTTTTGGGGGAGATAGAGAGAAATTGTCTTTACTATTTTTGAGAGAGAGAGAGAGAGCTTATAACCGCTAGTTTAATTTTATATAAACATGAATACATAAAGGCAAAGCGCAAGTTTAAAGTGATATAAAGTGTACGTAGTATAACAGTTGAATATAGGCAAGGAGAGAGAGAGAGAGAGAGAGAGAGAGAGAGAGAGAGAGAGAGAGAGAGAGAGAGAGAGAGAGAGAGACTAGAATTGAAAGTTTGAAATCAACAGTAGTAAAACAACAAGCGTTGCAGTTTAGCATAAATCACCCCCACACGTCAGGGCCAAAGTTTGACAACCAAATATTACACCGAACCTCTTTATATGCAAATAAGGTCTGTCAACTTCATATAGCGCTTTTCCTGTTATTATTGGCTCTCTCTACAGCCGTTACTCTCCTAGGTTTTAATCATTCTGATAATAACCCAGCTTATTGCGTTGTTGGGTTTTTTGGAATAGGGGTCCCTCCCTCCTCTCTCTCTCTCTCTCTCTCTCTCTCTCTCTCTCTCTCTCTCTCTCTCTCTCGTTCGTGAAAAATTTCCCTATATATATATACATATACCATCGTTTTTGTATATTGCGGATAATTTTTTTTATATTTAACCTCATTTTTAATATATTTTGCCTAGTTTTGTATGTATTTCCCTCATTTTATATATTTCCTGTCGTTTTTTAATATTCCTTCATTATTATATTTACCCTCATTTTATAATTTCCTCTCATCTATATATATGTAATATATATATATCATATCTATATATATATATATATATATATTATATATATATATCATATTATATATACATATATATAATAAGTAATATTTAATAATACATATAGACGAAGATAAATGCAGCAGAGACGGTCATTAGGTGATGATGACTGCTCATGGAATTTTCGCTCCGATGTAATTATTAAACCAAAAGTGTAGTTCGAATCGAACCTTGGTTCTCTCATAATGGTTCTTCGCACTGTAATGAATCAAAACAGAGATCGTCGAGCAGCGGTTCATGTCTGCTGACATCATTTGTAGAAATAATTTTTTTCAAGAAAGAGATATAGAAGATTGGGAGTCTTCCATACCAAAATAAACACATTTTAATCCTTAGAGAAAAAAGAGTAAAAGATTACCAAGAATTTATGACATTTTAATCTTTCGAGAAAAAAAGGGTAAAAAGAAAATAATATTCATACCAAAATAAACATATTTTAATCTTTCGAGAAAGAAATGGCAAAAAGAAAATAATATTCATACCAACATAAACATATTTTAATCTTTCGAGAAAAAAAGGTCAAAAAAAAGTAATATTCGTACCAAAATAAACACATTTTAATCTTTCGAGAAAGAAAGGGTAAAAAGAAAATAATATTTATACCAAAATAAACCTATTTTAATCTTTCGAGAAAAAGGGTAAAAAGAAAATAATATTCTTACCAAAATAAACACATTTTAATCTTTCGAGAAAAAAAGGGTAAAAAGAAAATAATATTCATACCAAAATAAACATATTTTAATCTTTCGAGAAAAAAAAGGGTAAAAAGAAAATAATATTCATACCAAAATAAACACATTTTAATCTTTCGAGAAAAAAGGCAAAAAGAAAGTAATATTCGTACCAAAATAAACACATTTTAATCTTTCGAGAAAAAAGGCAAAAAGAAAGTAATATTGTAACCAAAATAAACACATTTTAATCCTTCGAGAAAAAAGGGTAAAACGAAAATAATATTCATACCAAAATAAACACATTTTAATGTCTCGTGGAAAAAAAGAGTGAAAGGAACATAATATTCATACCAAAATAAACACTTTAATCTTTCGAAAAAAAAGGGTAAAAAGAAAATATTCATAACAAAATAAACACATTTTAATCTTTCGAGAAAAAAGGGTAAAAAGAAAATATTCACAACAAAATAAACAGATTTTAATCTTTCGGGAAAAAAATTTAAGAAAAAATAATATTCGTACCAAAATAAACACGTTTTAATCTTCCAAGGAAAAAATTTAAGAACAAATAATATTCATACCAAAATAAACATTTTAATATTTTGAGAAAAAAAGGGTAAAATATAAACAATAATCATAACAAGATAAACGGAAATTAGACAACTTAAATAGTCATGTAGTAAAGAATTTATTTTTTTTTTCTAACGACGCCTGAAAAACTCGTAGTAAAAAGGAATAAGACAAAAACGACCGAAATTAAGGTAAGAATGACCCGAAAAAAAGGGGCCACCTTGCGAGTGAACAAGACGGCAAAATGGTCAAACAACGCAGGTTCTGACGCTAAGCGCCCCACGTCAGATTTTTATCGGGTAACTTGATCATTCCGTGAAGAGAGAGAGAGAGAGAGAGAGAGAGGCTTCGTTATCGTCTTATTTTTTTATAGAGAAATCAAATCATAATGTTTATTCTTTAAGAGAGAGAGAGAGAGAGAGAGAGAGAGAGAGAGAGAGAGAGATTTATAATCCTTATTTCGATCGTCTATAAAAAAAGAATAACAAGTACAAGCGTGAGTTTGAAGCGATTTTAAATGTAGCATAACAGTTGGATATAAGCAAGAGAGAGAGAGAGAGAGAGAGAGAGAGAGAGAGAGAGAGGCTGTTTTTGGTCCTCCAAATCCCCTTGTAAAACGAAGCTTAGCTCGTCTCAAGTGCCCCGTAGAATTTCCTTCATGGGACCCGAATTCCCTTTCAGTGTTACCTGGCTAAATTGGATCCCTAAATAGGGCGCCCCTTTTGCCATTTGGAATTCTGGATTGTTTTTGGGAGGTTTCCTCTCTCTCTCTCTCTCTCTCTCTCTCTCTCTCTCTCTCTCTCTCTCTCTCTGAGGCGCTAAGTTCAATCCAAGCGAGGACGGAGAGATTTAAAAAAAAGTTTGTCTGTCAGCCTTTGGGTAACAGCACATACGGAGAGAGAGAGAGAGAGAGAGAGAGAGAGAGAGAGAGAGACGTGGACAACCAAGCCCAACCATACATTAGATGTTTCTTATCATGTGCAGTAAGCAAGACCCAGTGTTGGGCATAAGGCCAGGCAAGTCTGACTGTCTCTCTCTCTCTCTCTCTCTCTCTCTCTCTCTCTCTCTCTCTCTGTCACTAATATACACATACACACACACACACGCACACACACACACACACACACACACACATATATATATATATATATATATATATATATATATATATATATATATATATATATATATTATGTATATATATGTATACATGTGTATGTATATATATATATATATATATATATATATATATATAGAGAGAGAGAGAGAGAGAGAGAGAGAGAGAGAGAGAGAGAGAGAATTTTAGCTCAAGTTATAGCGCCTC
>NC_061092.1:30818934-30826434 GCF_015104395.2 Macrobrachium nipponense | reverse complement strand
GGTAGAAAACCCTGAGCCTCTCTCTCTCTCTCTCTCTCTCTCTCTCTCTCTCTCTCTCTCTCTCTCTTGCCCACATAAATAAACAGGTATACATCTTCTGTATACCTATTTCATGTAAATATATACATAATTAATTCCCTGGTTTTTCAAAATTCGCATTTTGCATTAACAGTTAATATTACCAATTTCATTCATGCACACAACAGATCTGTCAGTGACCAAGGTCATTGCGACGCCAGGTCACACAAAACCAACATAATCTCAGGATGAGTATTATCAGATCGGCACGTGTCACAACAGCAACAAAAGTTTTTGCGTCGGGAATGTTAGCATCTTTTGGAACATTTCGTGAAGATGGTGTTTACAAACATTCATGCATTTGATGTGTATGATATTCCCTCACACTCACAATATTTTTATTTTTATTTATTTATTTTGTTTTTTTGCCTGGATTACGTGGAGTTAATGCGCCGTGTGTTGGATCGGAGACACGCCTAGGTTTTAAGGACCGGAATGACAACATAGAGAGAGAGAGAGAGAGAGAGAGAGAGAGAGAGAGAGAGAGAGAAAGGTCAGCGGGTTGTTCGGAAAGGGTCAAGAAGAAACAGCAGAGGAACAGGTTTTAGACTCACGGGAGACGTCTTCAGCAAGTTGAAGGTCACTCTACCGACCCCCCCCCATTCCCAGGCTACTAATGGGCAACCCCCTCCCCCCCCCCTTCTCCGTCCCCGTCTTTAGGTCTTGAATGGACCATTTCCCTCCGGTTAAAAAATATTAAATAAAATATTAATATTTCCTCATTAATAAACCGAAAAAAATCATTTCATAAATAGAAAAGTATTTCATTCAGACATCCTTATACGAAGATATTACAACACAAAAAAGAAAGAAAAAAAAAAGGAGTCGCTCACTTTGATAAACGTCTGAATTCAGAGGCGGTTCCTGCGCGCATTCGCGTGTGCCTGCGCCTGCGGCATATTCGCACTCTCGTCTGGGGGTCACTTGAAGGACTTAAAAGTTATGCTGGAGCCAATCGGCCAGCAGCTTTTGCGCATGCGCGCCCTCCAACCGAGGTTCGTGAATAAAAACTGGATAAAGCAAGTCACTTTGATTTACGAGTAATGTCATTACTGAGTCAAGTGCATTTTTAATAAGTTCGTAAAATAACCTGACATTTTTATATGCTGGTATTTATGTACTTTTTTAGGGGAGATATTTTTTCCTATTAGTTTTTTTATTTCAGCTATTTATTTCGTTAATGAATTTTGCAATGAAAAGCATGCCAGTAAAACGTCAGCTGTGAATTATATATATATATATATATATATATATATATATATATATATATATAATATATATATATATATATAGGTATTACATATATATATAATATATATATATATGTATATATATAGATATATATAATATATACGACCTCATATTAAACTTGAGTGATTTAAACACACAAGACATTACAGAGAAATCAAGGTACCTTAATACATTTGTAATTTCTGAAAATGTCCCGTTTCTGTATATAACTACGAAGTCCATTTATACAAATAAAAATAAACTAAGAATAAGTGCTTTCGATTTAAAAAATCTTATTCGTTCATCCTATCCATATTTTCAGAAACTTGTCAAGATAAAAACTCGAATTATAGTAATTTTATATTTTTGGAAAGAAGGAACCAGTATAGAAAGCGGCAAGTCTATAATCTCGTCTAATCTCTCTCTCTCTCTCTCTCTCTCTCTCTCTCTCTCCTCTCTCTCTCTCTCTCTCTTCAAAATCTTTTTAAAAAACAAAAATCGTGAGTACTAATGAATCAACAGTAATAAAGAATTAAAAACTTTAATTGGATACAAAACATATTTCTTATTTGGATCCATCTGTCCAATCTGTCTCTGATTATAAAAGAAGTAGATTTGTCCCAACATCCTCTCTGTCAGTCTGTCGTGTACACACACACACACACCATATTTATATACATAGGTATATATATATATATATATACTATATATATATATATATATATTATATATAAATATATATATATCATACTGGATGCAATAAAGGTAATATGCATTACCTCTAACTCTTGTTAAGTAAAGCGTCTCTCCGGTATACCCCGTATATCCCTAACTATCTATCAGTCTATCTTAACTTGGTTCTTACAGATCCTTGAGTCTGTCTATCTATTTATCAGTCTATCTGTCTTATCTATTTATCTATCTATATCGGGCTGTCGTTCCTTCTCCCATCCGCCAATCTTATTTGGATTCGTCGCCTATCACTGCCGACGTCGTAAGTCGTAATTCGCCATGACTTTCGTTTCTTCCAAAACTGCAGCCCCCCCGCTCCCCCACCCCCCTCTCTCTCTCTCTCTCTCTCTCTCTCGTCTCTCCTCTCTCTCGTCTCGCTCTCTCTCTCTCTCTCTCTCCTCTGTGTGTCTCGGTCCGCATCAGTATTATTTATGGGGTGGGTATTATCGAGGGCATTGCAGTCGTTAATGTTATTTTGTGAATGTTGTAACATTCTGTAATGGTGTAATACTTGCGTATTTTCATTTACACGCTGATTGGAGCTTGCTCTCTCTCTCTCTCTCTCTCTCTCTCTCTCTCTCTCTCTCACACACATTTATACCATATATATATGTGTGTGGGGTTGGGCGTGTACTTACGTTCATACATATATATATGCCTGTGTGAATGTGTGTATAATGTGCGTATCTATCTATATATTATATATATATATGTATATATATTATATATATATATTATATATATATATATTATATTAGAAAAGAGAGAGAGAGAGACCTTACAGACCTTACAGACCTTACATCTTGTTCGGGTTGCCCCAGGTCCCTCAGTGTGAGGCACCTCTAATGTCTAACCAGAGAGTTGCTAGTACATCTTCCGGTATATTTGCATCTTCCAATCTTGGATGGTCTGGGATGCAGTTTAGATATTTGTCGAGGCTTATTCTTAAAAACATTATCTACGCTCACTCCTGATATATTCCTCAGATGAGCTGGCAACGCATTGAATAGACGCTGCATTATCGATGCTGGTGCGTAGTGGATTATGTCCTGTGTGCTTTCCTTATTTTTCCTGGTATAGTTTTGGGCACTATTAATCTACCTCTGCTTGCTCTTTTCTGATATTTTTAGTTCCATGATATTTTCTGCTATTCCTTCTATCTGTTTCCATGCCTGAATTATCATGTAGCGTTCTCTTCTCCTTTTCTAGACTATATAATTTTAAGAATTGTAGTCTTTCCCAGTATCTAGGTTCTTAACTTCTTCTATTCTAGCTGTAAAGGACCTTTGTACAGCACTCTCTTTGTGGCAATATCCTTTGATAGTGTGGGTACCATATCATATTGCAATATTCAAGTGGACTACGAACATATGTTTTATAAAGCATAATCATGTGTTCAGCTTTTCTTGTTTTGAAGTGCCGTAACAACCATTCCCATTTTTGCTTTACATTTTGCCAACAGAGTTGCTATTTGATCATTGCATAACATGTTCCTATTCATCATCACACCAAGGTCTTTAACTGCTTCCTTATTTGTGATGGTTTCATTATTAGGTCCCTTATATGCATATAGCTTTCTTTCTCTCTGTCTCCATAATTTATTGATTCAAATTTATCAGAGTTAAATACCATCCTATTTACCTCTGCCCAATCATATACGTTTGTTAAGGTCTCTTTGTAGAGCGTTCCTATCTTCATCACAAGTAATTTCTCTACTTTATTCTTGTGTCATCTGCGAAACTACTCACTACCGATCCTTCACATTATTGTCTATGTCTTCAATTCATAATAACAAACAGTATTGCAGCTAACACCGTACCTTGCGGCACACCGGATATTACCTTGACTTCATCCGATTTCTCGTCGTTTGCAATAACTATCTGTTTTTCTGTTGTGTAAAAATTCTTTTAACCATCTTCCTACTTTATCCACGATATTGTGTTTTCTAATTTTCTCGCTAATATATTATGGTCTACTTTATCAAAAGCTTTGCAAAGTCTAAATAAACACATCTGTTTCATTTCCGCTTTCATATTTTTTGAATATGTTCTCACGGTGGACTAACAGTTGTTTGTGTACTTTTTCCGGGTACGAAACCATGTTTGTCCTTTATTAAACAAATTATTTTTTTATTAAATGTTTCATAATATTTTTTCTTCATTACCCTTTCATACACTTTCATAATATGTGATGTTAGACTCACAGGCCTATAATTACTTGCCTCTAGTCTTGATCCACTTTTGAAGTAGGGGTAATATATGCTAATTTGTGCTCATCATAAATCTTGCTGTATCTACACTTTGTCTTAATAATATTGCAAGTGGCTTTGCGATAGAATGAACTACTTTCTTTAACAAAATAGCAGGAATTCCATCAGGCCCTGCAGCATCTCCATTTTTAATTTCATTAATAGCCTGCACAATATCAGCTTCATTAATATCTATGTCAGCTAAATATTCACTATTTTCATCCCTTACTTCTATATCATTATCTTCATTATCTATTCTAGGGGTGAATTCTCTCTTATATCGTTCTGCCACTATGTTGCAAATTTCCTTTTTTTCATTCGTTAATCTCCCTTCAATTCTCAGAGGGCCTATTTCTATTCTTCTTTTATTCATCTTCTTCGCATATGAGTATAATAGCTTGGGTTTTGCTTGATATTTAATAGGGTTTTTTCTTCCAACGTCCCGTTTTTCATTTTCTTTTGATTGTATAATCTTTTGTTCTGCTGATTTTCTATCTTACTTTTTAGTTCTATAACTTTCCATGCATTTTTTTTCTTTTGGCAAGAACTTTTTTTCCACTTTCTGATTTTCTGGAACAAGATCCTTCTGTCTCTTGGTATGCATGAATGATGTTTTACTTTTCTTCTTCGGTATATATTTTTCACTATTTTTCTCCAATATTTTATATAATATCTCCGTATTTACCCTTATGTCATCACTTACGAAATGTTATCCCAATCTTTGTTTAATTCTTCATTAATTTCTGACCATTTATATTTTTACTGTAGAAGTTGTATTTTCCATATCCTTCCCACTTTTTCATTTCTTGCTTCTCTCTATTTTCACTTGCTTTGGAATGAACTGTTAATTCTATGACATTATGGTCTGAAATATTCGCATTATAAACTATTATTTCTTTAACATAATTCATCTCGTTCACATACTAGGTCTAAAGTATTTTCCTTTCTTGTTGGCAGGGTGATTTATTTGTTGAATGTGTATCTAGTAGCATATCTAATAGCTTTTCAAATTGCCTCTTATCTTTCTGCACTACTATTACTCTCTTTTTTTATATGTATAAGTACAACCACAATCTCCTATTCGTTCTTTCCATTCTACGAAAGGAAAGTTGAAGTCACCAGATAGGAGAATAGTCCAGTCCTTGTGATTTCTACATATATCATCCAATTTTTTTCAATTATTAAGTCAAACTCTTTAGTATTAGGAGGTCTATATATTACTATGTTCATCAATTTTTCAGATTCAAATTCTACCGCTATTAGTTTCACATTCTGAGTTACTATATTTCTCATATATTTTTCCTTGTTTTTGTCTTTTCCATATATTGCGGTTCCCCCTTGATTCCTATTTTTTTCTATCTGATCTATAAGTTTGGAACCCTTTTATTTGATCATCATTCCCAGTCTCTTGGGAATACCAGGTTTCACTTATATTCATTATATCTATTTTCTTTTCATTTTGGGTTAGTTCTTCTAAGTACTCTATTTTTCTTTTTGAGTTACTCGTAACTAAACCCTGCGCATTCATCACTATGATGGTTTGCGTGTTTTTCTCCTTCATTTAATACTGTAGTAATAAGGATTTTCCCATGTCTCTTTCCTGTTCTGGTATGTTGTTCTTTTTTCATTTCCAGAAATTCTGACATTAAAAAATCCAACTTTTCCATAATATTTGATCTTCCTTCATCATAATTATTCATTTTGTGTCTGAATCTGCAATTTTCTCCGTTTCTGCAATATCCTCTTGCATAATAAATACAGTTTTATTATCTCTTGAGTAGAATTTCGGAGCTGATGCTTTGAAATTTTTTTGCTGACACCTCTGCATATCTCATTGGTGGTTTGCTTTTCTCTTTTACCTGATATTCTTGATTTCTCTCTTTATTTGTTTCTTTCTTATTTTGGATTTTATTACTTGGTTGGTTATTTATTTGATTATGATTCATGCTACAGGGTGCATATATTTGCATTTTTTTTGTCGAACTTACATCCTTTTCCTTCTTTTAGGTTTTTACATATTTTTGGATGCAGATCTCTGCAATCATCCCCATATCCATCTAAGTATGCACATTTACCATATATTTCATAGTTTTGACATATCTTAGGATGTTTGTAGTAACATCTTTCTCCAAATCTGCAATTCCCTCTTTTCAAAAGGTTGCAGATTTTGTCTTTCTTGTCTATTTTTTCCTCTTTCCCGTCATTGTATAGATCTGGTAGAGCCTCTTCGGGATTTGCTTTTCTGTTGTCATATCGTAATTTATTTCTTCGTAGGTATGCTGCTTTTATTGCCTCATATGTAGTATCAATGAGTATCTCTGCATCCATACTTTTATCTTGTTCTTTGTTTTCCTTATTTTTTTCTGTCATTTCATTTTTGTTTACTTCTCTTCCGTTTGCCTCTTCTTCTTTTTCTTCTTCTTCTTCCTCTTCCTCTTCTTCTTCATCCTCAACTATTTGTACATTCAATCTTGATTTAATAACATTGTCTATCCATGATGACATGTTGAACAAAAAATTCTTGTATCTTTTCTCTCAAATCTTGTATTACCTCAGCACACTGTGGATGGGTCGGAATGTTGCATGCAGCACATTTTCTGATTAGGTTTTGTGGATTGACTATGCTATACCAAACCTTACACAGTTTGCATGCTTTTGGCATTCTTTTTCCTAATGCATCAATTAGGATATTCACAAGATTCACCTTATTCATTTTCTTTGTCGGAATATGTTGGTTTATGTATATTTTCTTTATGAGTCTCTTGACACTTGGATTTTATTTGGAACTTCGTTCAATTATTTTCAAGATGTTTTCATTAGATTTTGTTCCAGTTTGAAGGATTATATCCTTCTAATATATCTATGATGCTTTTGTATCTTTTTGGTTAGGACTGTTGCTGATTTCATAGATGAGAAATGCCAGTTCCCTTCCTGCTACCTCATCGTATTGCGAATCTGCTAGACACGCCAAATTACGCCATTACCGCACCTCTTCCCGCAGTTGGAACTTACTGCCATCTTGTTCTGATTTATAGTATTACACTTGATAAACTAACTTAGAAGACGCTTTATCCTACTATTTTCACACTAATCTTATCACCGATAGTTCACGAACACTTCTAGATATTTCTCAAATTCTAGTCGTATGTTAAACTTGTGATATCTGTTGATTAATCTGACTTCACGCGGGTACGACTCACCAAGCAAGATGG
>NC_061092.1:30810590-30813090 GCF_015104395.2 Macrobrachium nipponense | reverse complement strand
TGATCAGGATGTTTGACATGATTTATTATTGTGAACTGTTCTTTCTGGAGCTCAATTTTACAATTAAAAGCATGGTTCCTGATATTAAAAAATTGAGGCTATTTTATTCTTTGTCCTGTTCGGAAACTAAAACCTATATGACTGCAATATCGAACCCTCAGCAACTTCGAGTTGAACCAACGTAAGAACCTGGACATCCAGGGCATGTGAATATGTATATGACGTTGGATCTCATAAATGGCTGAAGGCGATCTTTGAAATTAAAAAAGGAACCTATTGTATATTGAATTTTTTATATTAATTTGACCTTGAGACACGGAATTTCTTGTTCAATGATTGAATTGGATATGAATTTCAGAACAGTAGCATAAAATAACCTTTTTGGAACATCAAAATTAGATGATATGGGCTGCAAAAACCTCGCAAGTATTTGGTTGACAATTTTTAAAACCAAGTCTTGTGGAAAAGAGTTGGACTTAAAAAAAACCAGCAAAAATGAAATCTCATCATGGAAAATTTTCTAAGAAGATGAATACTTTAGAGCCCTATTACCAATGTGTTGATGTTGTTTAATTTAAAAGAATGTTGACAGGAACTATAAAAATTATTAGTAAGTCCTTTATAGGTACGTTTTCTGTAGACTGACGTGGCAAATTCTGAGTTACTTCTAGTGATTCTCAAATCTAAATAAGGTAGAGAACCTTCATTTTCATCCTCTACTGTAAATTTAATATTAGGGTGAGCTTTATTAATAAATTCTAAAAATGAGGAACAATGCCAAGGATGCTGGAATAACTCGAAGGTATCATTAACGTATCTACGGTAAAAAGAGGGTCTAACATTAGAACTACAACCATTTAAAAATTTCGACTCCATGTCTGACATAAAAAAGTTAGCAAAGATAGGGCCTAAAGGAGACCCCATGGCGACTCCATCGACCTGCGAATAGAGCCGATTGTTAAAAATGAACATGGAATCTTGCACAGCAAGATCCAGTAATTGTTTAAAAGTAGCCCGATTAAAACCATAAAAAATAGTATCATAATTGGAAAAAATGTTGTTTAAAATAATGCTAATGGTTTCATTGAGTGGTACATTATTTTAAACAACCTGAATTTTCTAATATCAGGAACCATGCTTTTAATTGTAAAATTGAGCTCCAGAAAGACCAGTTCACAATAATATAATAGATCATGTCAAACATCCTGATCACTTAACTACCCTCAAGTCATTATACATTAAGAAACTTGTTCCTTCGTTAAATGGTAATACTTCTTCAGCCACTCTATACCTGGCATAGTTAACGTCGTCACCTGCATTTGACGACAGGTCATTCCATCTTCTCTCCTCATGGACGGTTAGTGTTTTGGGTGTTCTCTCTCTTTTTACTGTTTTTACTTTGTACTGTTTTTTGGTTAATTTTAAGACTATTTTAATACATGTGAGTTCTGTTTATGTTTTATGGTTTTATATGTTATTTATTTGTCTTATTGCTCTTTGCAGACTGATGATGCACAGATGTTTCATGTGCGAAACGTTTCGTTATAATACACCTGATCCTTTTACAAATCGTATCATGAACAACCTCTGAAGATTCATATATATATATATATATGTATATATATATATATATATATATATATATATATCTATATATATATATATATATATATATATATATATGTATATTATACACACATATAAATATATATTTATCATATATTTTTTTTTCTTCCATGTACAAATAAAATTAATTTTCCTATGTTCTTTGCTACAGCTGAGAATTGTACCGATTCGTGTCTTTAATATCTTGATTTTCCCATTATATTTTTCTTTCGCCACTGGCGATCAAATGCCTTTCCTTTATATATAAGGAAAATGGCAATAAATAAGATAAGATTGTTCGGTGGTACACAAAGCAAAATACGTCACTAAAATGAATAGGAAAATTAAAACAGGTACATTTCAAACGCATCTTATTATCGAGCAATCTTATTTCATTTATTGTCATTTTCTTTATTGCCATATCCTCCACTTTTGATCTTCACTATTCTCCCCATCTCTTCGTTTCTTGTGATTGACCGAATGGGGAAGAATATTTGTGGTTTGACCTCAAAATGACTTTGACCAAATTCCCCCAAAATACGGAAAAGCCTCGTAGTCACGCGTCTTCGCCACCCTGGTTCTAACGGGAACCCAATATTATTGACAAATGCATTATCATATGGCCCCGTTGCGTGCATTATATTTCCTTCGTTATTTTTCCAGGTTTTTTCAATTTCCTTTTTGTCGATATTTTTATGTTTACTTCGATTTTTTTTTTAATGGAGGATTCTCTCATGTTGGGCTTGGGTCATCTTTTAATTTTGTTTGTTTTTAATTGTGTGTAATTATTATTTATATTTAAGGATATCACAGCTTGTAAGTCTCTCTCTCTTTCATCGGGATCGAACTCTTGCCTCTTGAACGAAATGACAGGGTGCTACCAGTTGACCCACAC
>NC_061092.1:30793090-30808090 GCF_015104395.2 Macrobrachium nipponense | reverse complement strand
TCAGCGGATTCGTGGAAATGAGTCAGCAGGTTCGTGGAAATGAGTCGATGAAATCGTGGAAATGAATTGGCAGATTCGTGGAAATGAACCGACGCATTCGTGGAAATGATTCGACGCATTCGTACAAATGAATCGGCGTATTCGAGGAAATGAATCCGCGGATCAGAGGAAATGAATCGGCAGATTCGTGGAAATTAAATGGCGGGTTCAGGGCGGATCCGTGGAAATGAATCGGCGGATTGGATAAAATGAATCGGCGGATTCGAGGATATGAGTTGACAGATTCGAGGGAATGAATCGGCGGATTCGAGGAAATGAATTGACAGATTCGAGGGAATGAATCGGCGGATTCGAGGAAATGAATTGACAGATTCGAGGGAATGAATAGGCGGATTCGAGGAAATGAATCGGCGGATTCGAGGAAATGAATCGGCGGATTTTGGGAAATGAATCGGCGGACCCGTGGAAATGAATCGGCGGATTCGAGGAAATGAATCGGCGGTTTTGTGGTGATGAACTGGCCGATTCGGGGAAGTGAATCTACAGCTTCACGGAATAAAATCAGGAGATTCGGGAAATGAATGGGCGGATTCGTGGAAGTCAATCGGCCGTCATAACACACAACCACCAACTACCCTCTCTCTCTCTCTCTCTCTCTCTCTCTCTCTCTCTCTCTCTCTCTCTCTGATTCGTGGAAATTAATATTGAAAATGAGGGATTATTTCTGCCTTTGTAAATGCCCAATAGTGTGCTTTAGTCGCGTTAACAGAGATATGCCGAGCTAAATTTGCATACCGTAAAACGAAATATTTAGCTGTGAATAACTTAACAACAATACCCTGTTAGATGCGGTTGGCAGTACCCAATTAGATAATTTATAAAGATACCCTGTTATATGCGATTAGCAATACCAAATTAAATCATTTACAAAAATACCATGTTAGATACGATTAGCAATACCCAATTAGATCATTCGCAAAGAAACCCTGTTAGATGCGATTAGCAATACCCAATCAGATGCTATGGATGCCGAAATACTTAAGTGCCCCAGTTTGGTATGTGTATCAAAATAGCCTCATAGATTTGCATACTGAGATAACTTGAATAACTCGAAGCATGGAACTCGACATTCGTTCAATGCACAGTGTAGTAATGTTGTGTTTGGAAAACACAGCGTCCCCTTGAATACGTATTTTGCGTAATCACTGAAACATGTCTATAGCTAACACGTATTACGTAAACAGAGAGCGGCGTCAACTTACATCATCCATTTTAGATTTCATGACGTATTGTTGAAAAGTTGAAACGGCGTTATGGTCTCTCTCATTGTAGTACAAACACGTTTTATTGAAGTGAAAATGTTTTTAGTTTTCTGAATATAAAACTACTGTACCGGCTTTGTCTGTCCGTCCGCACTTTTCCTCTCCGCCCTCAGATCTCAAAAGCTACTGAGGCTAGAGGGCTGCAAATTGGTAGGTTGATCATTCAACCTCCAATCATCAAAAATACCTAATTGCAGCCCTCTAGACTCAATTGTTTTTTATTTGATTCAAAGTTAGATTTTACCATGATCGTGCGTCTGACAGCGCTATAGGACAGGCCACCACCGGGCTGTGGCTCATACCGAGACCACCGAGAGATAGATCTATTTGATTGTACTGTGGAATGGAAACTCCATTGCATTTTGTGCTTTTACATTTTGTTCTAAAGCCGGAAGTAAGATTACCTGTGTTTATTTATTAATTTTTTTTATCTATTTATATATTTAATCATTTATTAAAGGTCAGAGGGAGTTATCACTTCCAATGAGATATTCCCGCGTATCATACATTTTTCATCCCTTCATTTGAATGAACACAGGTGCAAATGAATAAAATTGATTTATACCAGCACGTGGTTATCATACATTTAAGCGCTTGCAACTCCCCTTCGTAAACGATTAATGTAGGTAAAATATTGTACTAAATTCAGATGGAGTATTATTATTATTATTATTATTATTATTATTATTATTATTATTATTATTATTATTATTATTATTATTCAGAAGCCTCAACGGCCCCATCGACTTGAAAGTTGATAGCAGCTAAAGAAGATTATAGGGAAAACAGAAAGAAGAGAACAGTCATTAGAAAAAAAAGAGATAAATGAATAAATAAGCAAATGGATAAAAACTTAAATAATGCATTGCATTTTCTCTCGAAGTTTTGAGGTTCTAATTGCACACCATCCTCAGGTAGAGTATTTCGCAGTTCGCGTATAAATAGCTCTTGCATGTTCCGTCCGCAAGAACGGAATTCTTGAATGCGGACGGAATCGTGGAATTGCCTGCGCAAAGTTGGGAATTCGGAACCAAATTATTCCCAAAATTAAAGGGCGGTCTCAACGAATCGCGCCCAATGGATGAGGTGAAATAACGACTCGGTATAATAAAAAAAAAAAAAAAAAAAAAAAAAGTGAAGCTTTTGTCATAAATGGCGCGCGTTTTCCATCGAGGAGAGCAAGCAAGCAGTCGTCCGAGCGGTAAAATAATTGGGTCTCGTGCAATGCGATAATTATGGAATAAGATAATTATGGTTTTAATTAAGAAAGCACAGAATACGGGGTGGGGCGGGGGCGGGAACGGACAGGTTGTTCGGCGTGCGATAGAGCCGTCTGATTATGGCAGGTAGTAAACCAGGCGTTTAGAAAGACGAATAAAAGGAATTAATTAGATTTTTTGTATGTAACTTCTATGTATTTTTAATTAGTACTCTTCCATTAAGGGGGGTGGACAGAAGAAAAACGGAATTGAAATAGATTTTTAGAAAAGAGAAAGAAAATAAACACTTATAGCATTTCATTCATTAATTTTTGATTCATAGGTTTTTAGGCAGTAAGGAAAACGGTTTAGAAAATGGTAAAAAAATTTATGAAAATAGTAAATGAAAATAAAATGTTTTTATTTATTTATTTTTTACAATACATAAAACCTTTAAAAGTATATTTTTTTAATCTATTTGTTTGAAGGCAATTTTAAAAAAATAGATTGCATGAAGGTTTTTTTTAGGCACAGGATTATACCATAGAATAAACATGATACATTCGTTTTTTACTGATTATCAGATGAAAGTGATTTACTAAAGCTTTCATGGAAGCACATCGAATAGGAGGGGGGGGGGGGGGGGGGGGGGGGGGGGCTGGGGGGGGAGGAAAGATGGCAGGAGAGGTAACAGTGGGGGAGGTATTCTGGAGAGGTAACAAAGGGAGGGGGAGTTTGTCAGGAGAGGCAGCAAAGGGAGGGGGAGGTTGTCAGGAGAGATAACAAGGGGAGGGGGAAGTGGTCAGGAGAGGTAACAAGGGGAAGGAGAGGTTGTAATGAGAGGTAACAAATATATATATTTACATATTTAGTATATATGCGTATATTTATGTTTATATAGATAGGTACCAACAACATGTATACTCGTATACTTACAATATACATACACACACTCTCACATCCACATATACAGAATGTATTTCATCACATGCAAACCCCAACGCCTGAACGGGAATATTTAATCTTATCGGAGAAAATTCACCCTTAATTCATTCCATTAACTTGATTCATAACGTAATTGCCTTTTTATTTTTTTCATAAATTCTTTTGATTTTCGGGGGTAAAGTCAGATGGTTAATGAGTCAGTGTTCACTTAGATATCGTTTCTTTAACTAGATCTAGAACTGAACACTATATTGTGCGAAGAGGCTTTCAAGTCCAGAGTAACAAGTTGATTGATTAATTTACGTATTTTATTGAAAAAACGCATCTCTATGTTGTGCCTCTACATACAGAACGTTTCTGTTGTTTGAATAAGTATATGGTGGAGTGCCACTACTGTTGCACAGCAGGCCTAATCTTAAACACAATGTTCTAAGAATATACAATTTCAGAATCAGCATGCCACAAACCTTCATCTTTTAAGTGAAAGAAAATAATATATCGGTTTTTTTAGTTTTCTGTAAAAGAAATCTGTTGAGATGGCTTTGTTTGTCCGTCCTCACTTTTTCTGTCAGCCCAGAGATCTTAGAAACTACTGAGGCTAGAGGGCTGCAAAATGGTATGTTGATCATCCACCCTCCAATCATCAAACATACCAAATTACAGCCATCTAGCCTCAGTAGTTTTTATTTTATATAAGGTTAAAGTTAGTTAGGATCGTGCAACACAGGCCACCACGGCCGGCTGAGAGTTTCATATAAAATTATACGCTGCACAGAAAACTCGCTTTGTTTTTCTTATTTTATTAAGAAGACTCTCGTCTTCCAGACGATGTTAAATTTCTTTATATCCAGTTTGGGTTCCGGGTTTGCAAGAACATTCTTTTGATGTACGAATTATAATTATGTTCATCGTTTACTCTTGCATGTTAAACCCCATTTTTCATTATTCATGTTCATATAGTATACTGTTTTATGAACAAAATCATTTTTCATTATTCATGTTCAATTCAAGTTCATCATATATTATTTTATGTAAAACTATTTTTTCATTATTCATGTTCATCATATACCATTTTATGTAAGAAAATTTTTCATTATTCATGTTCACCATATATTATTTTATGTAAAACTATTTTTGAATTATACATGTTCATCACATACTATTTTATGTAAAAAAAAAATCATTTTTCATTATTTAGGTTCATCATATACCATTTTATGTAAAAAAAAAATTTTTCATTATCCATGTTCATCATATACTATTTTATGTCGCAGTCATTTTTTTTATTATATACTATTGAAATAAGGTACGGTCAGAGAATATATAGAAACGATTCAATTTTAGTCCACAGTCTTCAGTCATTCCTTGAATCTAATTTTTTTTTTTTACATAAATGTTATAGTTTTTTTTTTTTGTCAATATATCTGCCATGACATTAAATAGCAATAAAATATGATTATTATTATGATAATGTATTTTTGTGAATGAGATATTCTTCTTATTCTGCTTTTCTTTCATTTTTTATCTGCTTATTTTCATTTTATTATCTATTGGAGACAAGCTTCAAGATTTGTGTGTGTGTGTGTGTGTGTTTGTGAGTGTGTGTGTAAATTGCAAAAGACTTTGTAACTTGTAGATTGTTGTCAGTTGCCTGCATTAAAGCTCCTGAAAGGTTCATATTTTCCATAATGTTTAAACCGTTTTAAATTTAAAAAGTATTTCAATATATCAATGTTACAGTCATTTCACATATGCTGAGTAGTTGTTTACGATTTTTTTTTTTTTTTTTTTTTTTTTTGTAAATTCTGAAGGACTTGTGAACGTTTTTTTTTTTTTTTTTACATAAAATGTGAAAGAGATTTTTCTGAATATGTTATTGTCATTGTTGAGATTGCTTGAATAAATAAGTATAAAATCACTTACAAAGTTATTGTGGTACAAAGATGCCATTGTACGGGAATGTCTTCAGTTCAGAGTACGGGTACAGCCTACTGTGTGCCTTACGCTGTTGCCTACATACTAGAATAAACTACAGGATCATCCAATCCTTCTGACGCCTGCCCACTTAGCAGTCCAACCCCTTAAACTTTACATTACTTTAAGAATCAACTTTCTTGCCAGCCCTGTGACCCTAGTTACTGCGACGCCAATTTACCTTAAGCGAGAAAAGGGAAGAGGAGCCTACCAGTTTCATTCATATGCTTGTAATCCCAGCAATTTGCCGGCCCCCCCCCCCCCCCCCCCCCTTCCGCCTCATCCTGCATTTAATAACAAGTCTTGTAATACTGATTGCTTTCCCCCTGCCTTGTAATTGGAGAGGGCAGTGCGCATGCGCGTCTCAGCGCCCCGCGTAGAAAAGATGGCAGAAGCAAAACAAACGTGTAAAAGGTTCCATGCGTCCCAGTTCCACATTTCTCGTTCATTACCTTTAATTAGGTCTGGTATGAAGCTAAAAAAAGGGGGGGGGAGGGGGTGGAGGGAAAGGGGTAAGAAAAGAGAAGGGGGGGAATTTTTCTCCATGCCTTTTTCTCCCATTTCATCAAGTCCCTTGTAATTAGAGTCAGGTGGATCTGTCTTTGGTGTGTGTGCGTGTGTGTGTGTGTGGGAGGGTCGGGGTGGGTGTTCATCCTGGCTTCCTTCCTAAGGTCACCGGGAATCTCACGTTTTTTTTTTTTTTTTTTTTTTTTTGTTTTTTTTTTTTTTTTTTTTTTTTTGTTTTTTTTTTTACGAAGCCCAAGTCTTTTCTGTTGCGTGTGTTATGGGTTGAAAATCCTCACGCAGGTTTTTCTAGGTTTGTGTGGGTGTGATATGGAAGATTTCAAAAGAGATTCTTCTCTCTCTCTCTCTCTCTCTCTCTCTCTCTCTCTCTCTCTCTCACAGTTGTTATGAAGACATTTTGTACTATGTGTTCCTGACCGCACCTTCATGATGTAATTCAATTTTATAATATTGATAATATTAAAAGAAAAATGTAAATTATATTTGGTAGTAGTATTTATTTCGCCTAAATGACCACATTTGATGTTCTCACTTTTATTGTTTATGGTAGAATCCTTGTAATTCACTGTAATATTTGTTATTAATATATACTAACATTGACTAACAGTATTAACACTTAACAGCCTTATATTTTGTGTTTTTATATATATAATTTCATAACAAAAGCATTCCCTTTCAGAACCTAATAAGACGCAAGTTTCTGATTGAAAAGGATGAATAACTTCAGCAAATTTAAACGGTCAAAATAATTCGAATGAAAATAAAAAGAAAATAACGCTTTTGATGAAAAGGCTTGATAATAATCAACCGTTGTCATATTTACCGTTTGTGAAAGTATAATTTCCGTAAGTGTCACGTTTAGATGAAATATATCGTCGAGAAGTTGGACGTATGTGGAAATACATCGTCAATAAGTTAAACGTATGTAAAAATACGCCGTCAATAAGTTAAGTGTATTTAAAATTAAAACGTCAATAAGTGTAACATAAACAAAAAAAACACCGTCAATGAGTTTAACGAATGTAAATGACATTTTTCATAGGTTAATCATTTTTAGAAAGAAAAAAAAATAAAAACAATTGTTGACAATTTGGCTCTGTGAAACACTCCAATTAGTAGTATGTATGAATTCACTATCGATCAGCTAAACATAACTAAGAATACGCGGTCGAAAAGTTAACGATCGTAAAAAAAAAAAAAAAAAAAAAAAAAAAAAAAAAAACACACACACACACACACATACACACACACTAACACTACTACGATAAGTCTAACGTTTGAACTAAGTAATGCCTTTTCTCATATGACGTGAACAACGGTAACACTAATGCCTTAAACAAATCCGGGCCGCGTTCATGACAAGAACGTATGCAACGCGAAATCGACCACGTTCATGAGAAGAACGTATGCAACGCGAAATCGACCGCGTTCATGAGAAGAACGTATGAAACGCGAAATCGACCACGTTCATGAGAAGAACGCTTGTTAGGCGAAATCGAACATGTTCATGAGGAGAACATTTGTTAAGCGAAATAGACCACGTTCATGAGAAGAACGTTTTGTTAGGCGAAATCGAACACGTTCATTAGGAGAACTTATGCAACGTGAAATCGACCCGTTCATAAGAAAAACGTATGCAACGCGAAATCGACCACGTTCATGAGAAGAACGTTTGTTAGGCGAAATCGAACACGTTCATGAGGGGAACGTATGAAACGCGAAATCGACCTCGTTCATGAGAAGATCGTTTGTTAAGCGAAATTGAACACGTTCATGAGGAGAACGTTTGCAACGCGAAGTGAAATAATGTTTACGCTAACTTTGAAAGCGAACTCTCCTGTGACATTGAGGTCAAAGTTCAACTAAAGAATAGATAAATAAAAATCAAAAGAAGAGTGCAGGCTTCGTTAAAAAAATAAAAATAAAAAGTATAAACTTCCCCAAATATAGATCAGCATAAACTTGGCAAAACTTAGATTGTAACCTTCAGCAAATCACAAACTACTGAAATGGTCCTCTCCACAACAAAATGACGAGTGATTTTAAGAAATGAATCAAGATATTTTTATTCCTAAATTACATTTCAGTAATAAATAAAAAGCAATAATTATTATCTGCAAACTTTCAGGTTCGTTGAGATGAGGATTATATATTGACAGGAGTATCTTTACTAATTATCTTAACCTTAGTTTCAATTATTCTTCTGTCCTGTTTTTTTCTATAATTTAAGGGGAATTCAAATGGGAAAACTGAGCATAAAACTGGTAGTATTTTCACATAATCCTTGAAACGTGAATTTTCATGTAATTATTATTTGAAAGAAATTTGAACATGGACGTGAGGTCAATCAAATTGTGACTGAGTTGTATTGAGTTCGTCAATTTTTAAATTAGAATTAAAACTTACCTGATTTTGTAAATCTTGCAAGGTCCAGTCATTGGTACAATGAATGTGCATTGAAATAATGAGTAAATAATTGACAATGTATTATTAGGGATGAAGATTTAAAAGCACGTGTTAGTCTTGATTTTTGAAAGGGAAATATTCAGTCTGGTACGAACCGGCAGTTTTAGGGTGAAAATATAGTAGAAAAGGAAATCGTACATTTCCACAATTGAAAAAAAAACCTAAGAGTTGTAGCATTCGTTGCTGTGATTGCAGCTACAATTTAAAAAGTGTGGAAGTTCTGTGCAATTGGAAAATTTACCTTTGGCAAAAAAAAAAAAAAAAAAAAAAAAAATTGTGTTCAATTGTTGAGCTTTTAAATGAAAAATGTAACCTATGGCTAAATATCTCGGAATGGTATAGAACAGTTTTTGAGTGCTTAATCGTTTTATATTTAAAGTATAAAAAAAACTTTAATGCGGCTTTTTTTCGAGAGAGAAAGAGAACTTATCTCTCAAATTTATTTGCTATTTACCCTTTTCGTCATTATTTTTTAGATGAAAAAATTCATATTTCCATAACTGTATTTTAGAGACTTCCATTATTATTATAATTATTATTATTATTGTTATTATTATTATTATTATTATTATTATTATTATTATTATTATTTATATTATTATTATTATTATTATTATTAATCAATTCAGCTAATGTATTATACTTTTATGTCAGTAACTCGAGCCAGAGGATAATTAGGCCATTTGTGTAACATGAGATTTTTGCTGTTGGTTACGATAAAATTTTCGTTCTTGCTTTCGAAATGTGCCGAGCAAGTATTCATGATTATTATTATCATTATTGTGATTGCCTGGACATCAGAATTTGATAATATTATATTGTCTTTCCATGCCTTCAGGTGGCAAATTTGAAGGCTGAAATTTGTTGGAAAATTCGAGAAATGTTTATGTACGAAAATCATGTAAAGAATGGTGCTTGAAATGATCGCAGATTTACAGCCAAATCTGTGTCAAAACGAGAATTCTGTTTAAATAATCATGAATCATTTGAGAAAATTTCATCGGACTTAATTCCTTGAAGCCATATAAAGAACAGAGGATGCTTAAGTCTTTTAAAGGCGCGTGGAAATATCGTGCAAATACGAACGTTCCGTTGAATTTTTTTTTTTCCCCGGAGATTATCAGAATACCGCTTAAGCTTAGTTGCATGCTCCGTGGCTTCTAGCTGGCCATCATAGCTTGCTTAGTGCACGATTAAATGTTGCTTAGAGACAGTTTTAGTATCAAGTTCCCAAAACACGAAGAAAATATTGATCCCTTCAGACACCAGGTGTTTCTACATGACATACATATGTTCAATAATCACGCAGCAGTACAGATAATGCTCGATGTATGTTTAACGTTTAGTTAATCATTCTGTTCTCTTGTTTTCATTTGCATTGTGGTTAATAATATCGTATCAGTTGGATTTATTTCCGTGACGTTGTCAACAAATTCCGCTAACGTTTGCTTCGAATTCTGCGAAATGTAACGTATAAAATGTAAAAACCAGATTCGGAGGAGTTCTCTATAATACAATGCAATGGCCCGTTTTCTCTTATGGTTTTAAGACGCCCGTCTTCTGTTACGCCAAGCTCGCAGAATTCGAGGATGGTCTTCGCTAAAATGGCCATCACACGATTGTGCAGTTTCCCCTCGAATACGTAGGGCCCAGCGAAAATGGTCCGTTTTCTCTGATGTTACAGATTGAGGATCCGTTTTCTCTCATCGCTGATATCAGTTAGTGCATGTGAAGTACAGTTAACACATGCATGAATGGAGTGATGATGACACTGGAAGCTTCTTGCACCCGTAAAACACTAGACACTGTAAATGTTGTTTGTGATTGAGAAAGCTTGTTTGGTGTGTATTGAACTGACTTAATATTAGCGACAAGCAACCTGAAGTTGGCTCATGATTTTGTTGCCCTTTACAGTTTTTTATCAGTCAGACATTTGGATCCTGAACAGTGTTAGTGATTCGAGTCGTTTAGGAGGTGTATATCTCCCTTTGCTCGCTCCTGATATACTGGTTTTGCTAAAGTCAGGTCTGGAAGACTCAGATCCACAATTAGAGTAGACCTAACCCTTTATAGGCCTACAGAGGCCATCGAGATTTTGTAAAGATCTGCGATTCCATATTTTTGTAATTATTATTTTGTATGAACAGGAACGTTATCCCAAGAAGTATTGGCATTTTGAATTTAATCTAATTATTAAGGACAGTTCGATCTTTTAAAAGCGAACTTAAAAGAGTCTTTCAACCTGAGGTCAGGATCACACTGCGCTGACTTGGCCTAAAATCTGTTCACGGTGACAAGTTTGAGCCTCCTTCAGGTAACGACATTTCAAATCATGCTAACCGATCTTTTGGGCGTTTCAGAGCCATACAGTACAGGGCCTGCGGACCTACACACAGTACCTGGTCTCCCTTCAGGTTTTTAATCCTGAAGGAGATGGACCCATGTCTACCGTCGCCGTCATGACCGACGAAGGAAGTAAGTACAGAATTCATTTTTGTTTTTCCACTTAGATAGATAGGTTGTGTGTTTGTGCTTACACTTCTATGTAAATTAATTTGTGTGATAACAAAAACCATTTGCTTCTTTTAATACACAACGTTTAAACTGCTTAGTTCTTAAGCGTATCACAATGAAATGTTGTAAATATTCTTACGTATCGAACAAAAAAGTTAATTAACTTAATTCATCATCTTTGGTTGATAAAAGATGTATGGGTATGGCTGACTTTCTCATTATTTACGTTAAAGTTTGTCAAATATTGTTTGCTTTTCCTAAAAGAAAAGTAAAGTTTCCTTGTTCTGACAGGATTTAAACGCGGTAAGTTATCTTTGTGGACCTCGTAATGGGATTACAGATGAGCTTACAATGACAAGAGATTAACTTTCTTTGTTGGTTTGCAGAGCGACCTTTCACTTTGACGAATTTCTTTGCCAATGTACACATATATATATATATATATATAGATATATATATATATATATATATGTAGACATACATACATACATACATACATACACACACACACACACACACACACATATATATATATATATATATATATATATATATATATATATTATATATATATACATATATATATGTCTATATATATTTATATATATATATATATATATATATGTGTGTGTGTGTGTGTGTGTGTGTATATTATATAGCGCACGCACGTGTGTTTGTGTGTGTGTGTGTATATAGTATATGCATTGAAAAATGAATAGATATTTTCGTGTGTACTTGTGTCTACACATTGAGGAAATGAGAGAAATCTGAATTCACGCAGGAAAATATATTGACCTGGAATTCAAGGAACATTTGAATCAAAGTTTATTTAGTTGACTGCCGAAGACTTTGCCTCGTTAAATGCTCCTTAAAAAGTATTACTCTTGTCTAATTAGGATGACCTGAATTCTGACAGATTCTCCTTGTTAAAAAGGGATTGAATCTTTCTATGAATTTTAGAAAGTGTTTGTACAAATAAAGGGTCTAGGTCTGTTACTTTCCACGAAGGCTGCTGAAAGTGAATCTACAGAAAAATGCATCTTTATAGGTGTTGAATCTTTTGAGTGAGTTCCTACGTCTTGAGTTATGATACTACTGAATCTTAATAAGGAATGTTAACTCTTTTGAGTGATTTCCCAAATCTTGAGGCCGGATGCTGAATCTTCATATAAGATATTGAATCTTTTGAATAAGTTCTTGAATCTTAAGGTATAATACTGGATCTTTATAAAGAATATTGAATCTTTTGAATAAGTTCTTGAATCTTAAGGTATAATACTGGATCTTTATAAAGAATATTGAATCTTTTGAATAAGTTCTTAAATCTTGAGGTATAATACTGGATCTTTATAAAGAATATTGAATTTTTTGAATAAGTTCATAAATCTTGAACTATGATACTGAATCTTATTTTAAAGTTGAAAAATCAGTACATCTTGAGGTATGTCGTGAGAGACTTGAATGACTGGAATTCGTACTTCTAGATCTATATTTAGCTTTTGATTATTATTATTATTATTATTATTATTATTATTATTATTATTATTATTATTATTATTATTGTTGTTGTTGTTGTTGTTGTTGTTGTTGTTGTTGTTGTTGTTGTTGTTGTTGTTGCAGCTTTCCCAGGGGAAAGACTTTCATTCGGTTTCTATGTCTCGGCTTAAAAAATATGTCTCCTGAACTGGCAAAAGAATAGCCTTTGGGAGAGACAGGAATATAACTTTTGGGCTGTAGGGACAATTTGACGAATGGATTAGATTGGTAAAACCAGCTAGATGAAGGAACACTTGAGCTACTGGCGCCAGTAACTATGCCCGTGCAAAAGCAAACTTTCCCAGTTGTCACTTGCCTTCAGAAAGATCATCATGTTAGAGAAGTGGAATACCGAGGATATAATGAAATTTTTGGATAAATACGACGAATTTGAATGTTTGGGGAACATTAGACATAACGATTACATGAGTCGTAATAAGCGGGATGTAGCTCTTCCAGAAATAAGAGATTCTTTGATTGAATTGGAAGTAATCATTCCTCATCGTGGTATCCTTCTTAGATATGGTAGGCTCTACTAGACGTAGCAGTTCCTCAAATTTCTGTCGGTTCATTCTCATATGCTTCCTATATTCTGAAGGATATTCGTTTCCTAATTCACGAACTAAAGTACTAGAGCATCCTAATATATCTTTCCTTTGAATCCACTTTCTCGCACACATTTTGGGATTCTTCCTTTTCTTTTTGATGAGCAACTGGACTTCTCTAGCGAGAATGACATAAGCAGCATCGATTGCTTCATCTATGACAGAAGACATCTTGCTCGCTACTGGCGGCAACTTCTACCCAAAACACTGTCCTCGTGCAAACGCTTACTATCCTGGAAAGTTTACTTGCCGATAGTTACTGGCGCCAGTGAACTATCCCCGTGTAAACAGGCCTTTAGTGCAACCACGAGGTTTCCTCCCGTTACACGTTTCAAACATCGCTTTCAGGGCTGAATGATTTCATAGGTCCCAGTACTTGGCTTCCAGACTAAATTTCATGTTCTGTCTATCTCTTATATAGTTATTTTTGAGAAAGAATTAGCTGTGCCGTACATGCGTGATTTCAGTGAGTGGTAAGTAATAACGTATTTTTTGCATTTTTTTTTTTTACTTGTTTTTAAGCGGCTTTTATTATTTAGGCAAGAACTGATATATTCATGATCTCTTACAAAGCACATCGAATCCCATAATATTAGGTGGCAGTTGATGACTGCTCGTCAAAATAAGACGGAAACATACACAATTAATTGATAAAGAAACCTACAAAATCACTAGTATAACGTGTTTACTTATAAGTATTTACATTTTATTTTATTCAACAGTGTTGAGTAGAATAAAATATAAATATTTATAAGTAAACACGTTATACACAGTGATTTTGTGGGTTTCTTTTTCAGTCTTCAGAAGAAAACTGAAAGAAGTTTTTGTTTGATACACAATTAATATCGCATAAATGAAAAATAGTGTTAAAAACTATCAATATACATAAATTACATACCTACAACGGTTTAATACTGGAGAGAGAGAGAGAGAGAGAGAGAGAGAGAGAGAGAGAGATGGTAGAAAAAGCAGTTACTATCATTGTTTTCTCAAACTTTGCTGATTGCCACTCGATATGCTTTTACAATATATATATATATTTTTTTTTTAGTTTTTTTTACTATTATCAAACATAAGTCTTTCTATCTACAATTACAATCATTAATTTTATTTTTTATAATCACGACCATTGTCGAGAAATATGTCACTCTGAACCTTTGCAGCAGTAACATTTACCGAACATAATAACGTAAGGCTGAATTTCAGCCCTGTAGGCAAAATTAGAACAGCCTTCTCTTTTGGAAACACAAGCAACCCTCCGCTTTTGGCCTCGTCACACCTTTATTTGAACTTGACAGGCTCCCCCCAACCCTTTATTGCAAGCTCGGTAGATTTAATTCTCGAAATTGCCGTCCGTGTCACAAGCTGTTATATTAATATCGGCTTGGGAGTTCTTTATATATATATATATATATATATATATATATATATATTATATATATATATAATGTGTGTATATATAAACATATATAATACACATGTTATATACATAGTATTTTTATATATAAGTATATCTATGAATTATATATATATATATATATATATATATATATATATATATATATATATATATCGCTTGAAATCTACAATTTTATTACTATTACTACTACATAACTTATAATAAAGATTATTTATTAACGCTTAGTTATAAATTCCTGAATTAATCAAGAAAAAACTGTAGAAATAATTTTGCTTGCTTCAAAAAAGAAAAAAAAATTGGGAGGGAAATAATAAAAATTCCTTTAGATATTATTCCCGATAAATCATTATGACTCGGCGATTAGAGACGATTAAAGTACTGTGCATTATCATTATTGCTCCTTTGTTAGTTATATTATAAATCATTATATTTCTTGAAAGATTTTGGGAAACGTTCCTAGATAGTGACCCCAAGGGTTGAAACCAGGTCTGTAT
>NC_061092.1:30780590-30788090 GCF_015104395.2 Macrobrachium nipponense | reverse complement strand
GTTTGACCGAATTTCCGGTTGCAATTATCCTGTGCAGCGTTTACCAATTCCCCCACAAACTCCAGTTCCTTCATCACTCCTTGTGACCTTTGCAACTCCTTAAAGTCACGGGAGAACATGCACAGTCGTATTTTGACCGGATGTCGATTGCAATTTCGTTCGACTGCATAGCCTCACGTGTAGCTTTGTCAAATAATGCATTACATGCAACCTACCTTGATAATCTTAGCGTATTTAAAAAATCAGTCATAATTTCAAAACTAGACTTGTGTTGTTAATGATGTTACCATGTGACGCTACCCCTTTTCTGAAGTGGCCACGTGGCTCGCCGTTCTCAACAATATTCCTATTTTAAACCAACTTCAAGAGCAATATTCTTATTGTGATTACTCAAGGCAGCGGACTGGGGCCATTGACTGAATGTAATCAACGTAATTTGTGGTTACTTATAGGATTATTTTACCGTAAATTCCCCCTGCGTAAATATGTTAGTAACTGGAGTAATTCAATGGTTATGAATTAGCATGATAAATAAATAAATAAACAGATAAGTAACTATTTAGTTTTTGAGTCTAACTGAATGTCATTTATGAAAATTAAGTATTTTTTAGTATTTTTTTAAGTATTCACTTTTGCTTCTACGACTGGCATTGATAACAGTAGTGCTGATAATACTTCCCATCGTCTTGCTTCCCAAGTTAGGTAAATTACTTTCGAGTAACTAAAGTAGAAATCGAATAAGGAAAGTAAATAAATATTGAATTATTAACTTTTTTCATTCGGTAACCTTTGCGCTCGGGACTGTGTGAGGAGTGATACGGAGCTTTTTATTTATTTTTTTCATTATTATTTTTTTTTTCACGCTTTATCAGGCATTTAAACCCACTTCCGTTGCTTTGATCCGAGATTCAGATAAGAGTGATGAAACTATTCCTTGTTTCTTTGTTCAAAGAATTATGGTTTGAAGGTTTGAGACGTGGGAGGTTTTATTATTATTATTATTATTATTATTATTATTATTATTATTATTATTATTATTATTATTATTATTTATAGAAATTTCATATTGACATTCGTCACTAAAATGTTGAAGAAAGCCACAATAATGTCAGTGTAAATATATACAAAAATAGATATTCATACTGACGTCAGTATAAGTATCTTTACCATCAATGTTATTATATATTATTATTAGTTTCATCAGCAACGAAAATATATATATTTTAATATTAATGATGTGAATCATGCAGCATTCTAAAATGATTTTCATTGTAGCCCGTGATCCATACATTAACTCTCTCTCTCTCTCTCTCTCTCTCTCTCTCTCTCTCTCTCTCTCTCTCTCTCTCTCTCTCCTCTCAAATATTTGAAGTTGAGAATGAGGGAATTAGGAAGAAGAGTGAGGTGATGAGGAGGGAGAGGAGGATGGAGGAAGAAGAGTGAGGCGATGAGGAGGAGGAGGAGGAGGAAGAAGATTGAGGTGATGAAGAGGAGAAGGAGGAGGAAGAAGATTGAGGTGATGAAGAGGAGGAGAGAAAGAAGAGTGAGTGAAGCGATAAGGAGGAGGAGGAGGAGGAGGAACATCGAGGTGATGAAGAGGAGTAGGAGGAGGAGGAAGAGGAGGAGGAGGAGGAGGAGGAGGAGAGACCTTTAGTACCTGCCACTCTAGGAAGCTTTTCTCCTCCTCCAACAGCGTCGTCTCTGCGTTCCCTCGACAGACATTATTCTTATGTTTATTTATATAAGCTCTCGTGTTCCCTGGATGTTTTGAAGACGTCTCCGGCGTGTTTGTACTCTGATGCGATCTGCAACTCGACGGGGCTTCCTCCTCCTCCTCCTCCTCCTCCTCCTCTTCTTCTTCTACTAGTCCATTCGTGAATCCCCCTTCCAAAAAGGCGTCGTTTCATCCTTTGGCTGACGAATTCGTGCTCTAGGGCCATGGTCATCCGCTTGTGACAGACCGTCGTTTTTCGGGGGGTCCCCCCCCCCCTTCTCTCTCTCTCTCTCTCTCTCTCTCTCTCTCTCTCTCTCTCTCTCTCTCTCTTTCTCTCTCTTTTTTTTGAAGGGGAAGAAGGGAGGGAAGGGCCACTTTTGAAGGTCCCTGGGCCAAAAGTGTGTAGGTTCTTTTGTTTTTAGCCCCATTCCGTTTGAGGGTGGAGTGGGGGATGGGGGAATGGTACCCCATTTTTTCTATCTGGTAGCTGATGGGTACGAATGGTTTTTGTGTGTGTCTACAATATTCACATAAATGACAGTCGATTATTTACTTGGATGATGATTATATAATGTTAAATTACTTTCATGTAAGATTATGCTGCAGCAACAATATGTATCATATATATATCTATATATATATATATATATATATATATATATATATATATAGTATGTAAAATGTTGCTACTGCAATGATTTCGCAGTGAAAGTAATTTTGCATTTATATAATATCATATATATATATATATATATATATATATATATATATATTTTTATAAAAAAAATATATATTTTATATATATATATGGCTGTGCATGTATGACTAGTACCTAATCGATCTTATTGGGTTATAACCAAGACGAAAAAGGGTAAGGGGCTAGCAGCTTCATTCCGAAAGACGTTTTCAAACTGGAAGGCTTAACATCTTTCGAATTCGCCACTACTCCAATCTCCACGCACCCCCGACCCCACCTTCTTACGGAAAGAGAGGTGCATACCCTCTTAAATGGTGCACTCTTTTGCCTGTTAAGGACTTCCTTCACCAGTCGTTGTGCTTTTCGTCACTTCGCCAAGCATTCAAATCCTCTTCCAGCTTTTGTTTCTGAGACTTAATTTAAACCAGTAGGAAATGCTCCGAAGTTTCTTCGGCGTAATCGAGTATTCTGTACGGCGTATAATCAGGGCCCCCGAAAATTGATATATCTTACGGTGGTCTTTGTGTAGTGCTGTATGAGGAGCCGCGGCCTATGAAACTCTCAGCCGGCCATGATGGCCTGTGTTATTGCGTTGCCAGTAGCATGATCATGCCTAATTTTAACCCTGAATAAAAATATAAAAAGCTACTGAGTCTAGAGGGCTGAAATTTGGTATGTTTGATGATTGGAAGGTGGATGATTGACATACCAATTTGTAGCCCTCTAGTCTCAGTAGTTTTTAAGATCTGTCGGTGAAAAGAAAAAGTGCGGTCAGAAATAGTGTGGACGGACAGCCAAAAAGCCATCCCAGTATTCTTTTACGGAAAAACAAAAGCAACCAAAAAGATTAACATATTTTAACTCCATGAGAAAACTGTATATTTTCCTTCCCTTAAAATTTGAATTGGTGTCAGTATATTGTCTTTTGTCATTAACTCTATATGCTGCAATCAATTAAAGAAAGGCCCAATATTTTCCCTTCAATTAGTTATAATAAGATTTTTATTTTTTTAAAACGCGTTTTAATGCTGAAAATCTCTCTCTCTCTCTCTCTCTCTCTCTCTCTCTCTCTCTCTCTCTCTCTCTCTCTCCTTCAGAAATTGGGATACCTACAGCTATAGCTTATCTGCCTGTGAAGTTGATTTTAGGTATTTGATTATCTGAAGGTTTTTTTAAAACTACTGTATACTAGACAAGCTTGATACCTCTCTCTCTCTCTCTCTCTCTCTCTCTCTCTCTCTCTCTCTCTCTCTCTCTCTCCAAAGAGAAGCACAACAGGCCACTCGTGGGAGATTCAAATTAGAAGCATATGATGGGACGTTAAGTGATGAGAATGGGGCGCCTGAATGGCAATTGTTGAGACTGCAAGACGTGACAGGCAGTGTTGAGAACTAAGAGATGAGAGAAGTGAAAAGACTCCCTGACGAGATTCTCTCTCTCTCTCTCTCTCTTCTCTCTCTCTCTCTCTCTCATCCTAAGATATGTCAAAACTATGAAATATATGGTAAATGTGCATACTTTAGATTGGATATGGGGATGATTGCAGAGATCTGCAATCCAAAATATGTAAAAACCTAAAAGAAGGAAAAGGATGTAAGTTCGACAAAAAATGCAAATATAGCACCCCTGTCCGCCATGAATCATAATCAAAAAATAAATAACCAACCAAGTAATAAATCCAAAATAAGAAAGAAACAAATAAAGAGAGAATCAAGAATATCAGGTAAAAGGAAAAAGCAAACCACCACTGAGATATGCAGAGGTGTCAGCAAAAAATTTCAAAGCATCAGCTCCGAAATTCTACTCAAGAGATAATAACTGTATTTTTATTATGCAAGAGATATTGCAGAAACGGAGGAAAATTGCAGATTCACACAAAATGAATAATTATGATGAAGGAAGATCAAATATTATTATGGAAAAGTTGGATTTTTTTAATGTCAGAATTTCTGGAAAATGAAAAAAAGAACACCCATAACAACGGAAAGACATGGAAAATCCTTATTACTACCAGTATTAATGAAGGAGAAAACACGCAAACCATCATAGTGATGAATGCGCAGGTTTAGTTACGAGTAACTCAAAAAAAAAGAGAGTACTTAGAAGAAACTAACCCAAAATGAAAAGAAAATAGATATATGAATATAAGTGAAACCTGGTATTCCCAAGAGACTGGGATGATGATCAAATAAAAGGGTTCCAAACTTATAGATCAGATAGAAAAAATAGGAATCAAGGGAACCGCAATATATGGGAAGACAAAAAACAAGGAAAAATATAGAGAATATAGTAACTCAGAATGTGAACTAATAGCGGTAGAATTTGTGAATCTGAAAAATTGATTGAACATAGTAATATATAGACCTCCTAATACTAAAGAGTTTGACTTAATAATTGAAAAATTGGATGATTATATGTAGAAAATCACAAGGACTGGACTATTCTCCTATCTGGTGACTTCAACTTTCCTTTCGTAGAATGGAAAGAACGAATAGGAGATTGTGGTTGTACTTATACATATAAAAAAGAGAGTAATAGTAGTGCAGAAGATAAGAGGCAATTTGAAAAGCTATTAGATATCTACTAGAATACAACATTCAACAAATAAATCACCTGCCAACAAGAAGGAAAATACTTTGACCTAGTATTTGTGAACGAGATGAATTATGTTAAAGAAATAATAGTTTTATAATGCGAATATTCAGACCATAATGTCATAGAATTAACAGTTCATTCCAAGCAAGTGAAAATAGAGATAAGCAAGAAATGAAAAAGTGGGAAGATATGAAAATACAACTTTCTACAGTAAAAATATAAAATGGTCAGAAATTAATGAAGAATTAAACAAAGATTGGGATAACATTTTCGTAAGTGGATGACATAAGGGTAAATCGGAGTATTATATAAATATTGGAGAAAATAGTGGAAAAATATATACCGAAGAAGAAAAGTAAACATCATTCATGCATACCAAGAGACAGAAGGATCTTGTTCCAGAAAATCAAAAGTGGAAAAAATTGTCTTGCAAAAGAAAAAAATGCATGGAAAGTTATAGAACTAAAAAGTAGATAGAAAAATGCAGAACAAAAGATTATACAATCAAAAGAAAATGAAAAAAAACGGGACTGGAAGAAAAAAACCCTATTAAATATCAAGCAAAACCCCAAACTATTAATAACTCATATGCGAAGAAGATGAATAAAAGAGAATAGAAATAGGCCCTCTGAGAATTGAAGGGAGATAACGAATGAAAAAAAGGAAATTTGCAACATACTGGCAGAACGATATAAGAGAGAATTCACCCCTAGAATAGATAATGAAGATAATGATATAGAAGTAAGGGATGAAAATAGTGAATATTTAGCTGACATAGATATTAATGAAGCTGATATTGCAGGCTATTAATGAAATAAAAATGGAGCTGCTGCAGGGCCTGATGAATTCCTGCTATTTTGTAAAGAAAGTAGTTCATTCTATCGCAAAGCCACTTGCAATATTATTAAGACAAAGTGTAGATACAGGCAAGATTTATGATGAGCACAAATTAGCATATATTACCCCTACTTTCAAAAGTGGATCAAGACTAGAGGCAAGTAATTATAGGCCTGTGAGTCTAACATCACATATTATGAAAAGTGTATGAAAGGGTAATGAAGAAAAAATATTATGAAACATTTAATAAAAAATAATTTGTTTAATAAATGGACAACATGGTTTCGTACCCGGAAAAAAGTACACAAACCCAACTGTTAGTCCACCGTGAGAACATATTCAAAAATATGAAAAGCGGAAATGAACAGATGTGGTTTATTTAGACTTTGCAAAAGCTTTTTTGATAAAGTAGACCATAATATTAGCGAAGAAAATTAGAAAACACAATATCGTGGATAAAGTTAGGAAGATGGTAAAAGAATTTCTACACAACAGAAAACAGATAGTTATTGCAAACGACGAGAAATCGATGAAGTCAAGGTAATATCCGGTGTGCCGCAAGGTACGGTGTTAGCTGCAATACTGTTTGTTATTATGATTGAAGACATAGACAATAATGTGAAGGATTCGGTAGTGAGTAGTTTCGCAGATGACACAAGAATAAGTAGAATTACTTGTGATGAAGATAGGAAACGCTCTACAAAGAGACCTAACAAGTATATGATTGGGCAGAAGTAAATAGGATGGTATTTAACTCTGATAAATTTGAATCAATAAATTATGGAGACAGAGAAAGAAAGCTATGCCATATAAGGGACCCTAATAATGAGACCATCACAAATAAGGAAGCAGTTAAAGACCTTGGTGTGATGATGAATAGGAACATGTTATGCAATGATCAAATAGCAACTCTGTTGGCAAAATGTAAAGCAAAAATGGGAATGTTGTTACGGCACTTCAAAACAAGAAAAGCTAACACATGACACATGATTAGCTTTATAAAACATATGTTCGTAGTCCATTTGAATATTGCAATATGATATGTACCCACACTATCAAAAGGATATTGCACAAATAGAGAGTGTACAAAGGTCCTTTACAGCTAGAATAGAAGAAGTTAAGGACCTAGACTACTGGGAAAGACTACAAATCTTAAAATTATATAGTCTAGAAAGGAGAAGAGAACGCTACATGATAATTCAGGCATGGAAACAGATAGAAGGAATAGCAGAAAATATCATGGAACTAAAAAATATCAGAAAGAGCAAGCAGAGGTAGATTAATAGTGCCCAAAACTATACCAGGAAAAATAAGAAAGCACACAGGACATTAATCCACTACGCACCAGCATCGATAATGCAGCGTCTATTCAATGCGTTGCCAGCTCATCTGAGGAATATATAGGAGTGAGCGTAGATGTTTAAGATAAGCTCGACAAATATCTAAACTGCATCCCAGACCATCCAAGATTGGAAGATGCAAAATATACCGGAAGATGTACTAGCAACTCTCTGGTAGACATTAGAGGTGCCTCACACTGAGACCTGGGGCAACCCGAACAAGATGTAAGGTCTGTAAGGTCTCTCTCTCTCTCTCTCTCTCTCTCTCTTTTTTTTTTTTTTTTTTTTTTTTTTTTTTTTTTTTTTTTTTTTTTTTT
>NC_061092.1:30773090-30778090 GCF_015104395.2 Macrobrachium nipponense | reverse complement strand
GGAACTTAATAGGTATGATTTAATCAGTGAGAACCTTTAATTGGCTGGGATAGTTCTTTGGGAACTTTTGAATGAAGTGGATTAAGTCTCTGGAAACTTTTGAGTGAACGTGAATCAATCGTATGTATGGGATTGTACATTTCTAGCGAATTCTTTTAAATTTGCTGTGTGATGACTACAGTGATTATCGTCTATAATTGGATTTGTAGTTCCATAATTCAGAGCTGTAGAATAAATAACAAGCGGCTAATTTGATTTAAATGTTTTGCTTCTGTTATCGCTGTTTCATAAGTATACTCGTAGTAGTTTGTAAGTGGGACTCAATAGCAAAGTCTTTGAAATTATTTGGTCTTTTCACCAATACGCAAGTGACCTTCGCTTGTCTTCCTATCGCGTGACTGAAAGCATCTTGATTGTAACACCAAGCAGAGTAAAACCTTTTGCGTTATATTGTCAAGTTCTTTAAAACATTTTCTTATAACTTTGCTGCACGTCCAGGGCCCTCAGGTGTTCTCCTGGCCGCAACAGTCATGCTTTGAAATGTCCTTCGCACACAGAAGTCTAGTCAAAGCCTTGCGTTCCCAAGGGAGCAAACATTAACTCACTTTAGAATTCACATTTTCTCTCGAATTTTGAACCGTTTCAAAGCCGTCATTGTTAATTAGGCTTTAACGCCTCGTCAGGTACACTTCGTGGTCTGAGGATCATGCTCTGGAACCTCCTGGAACCCTCATGGAATCTATTGAAACCCCTTGAACCCTCCTGGAACCTTCCTGGAATCCCATGGAATCTCCTAGAACCCTCATGGAATCTCCTGAAACCCCTTGAACCCTCCTGGAACCATCCTGGAACCCCATGGAACCTCCTAGAAACCCTCATGGAAGCTCCTGAAACCCTTTGAACCCTCCTGAAACTAACTGGAACCCATTGAAGCTCCTAGAAACCCTCATGGAATCTCCTGAAACCCATTGAACCCTCCTGGAACTTCCTGAAACCCTCCCGGAACCCCATGGAACCTCCTGGAACCATCCTGGAATGCGAGTGGCTGTCGTTTCCTCAGAGAGTTGAAAGAGACTTTTCATAATGGCCCTTGATTTAAGATTCATTTTGTTGTGCCGTTAATGAAACCTGGGTTGCTTTTATTGTTGTTGTAATTGCGCGTGCACGAGCGCGCACAGAACGCCAGAGAAATTCTTTCAGACAGAATACATTCACTTGGAGTTGATGCTTTCAAATTAGCTTGGTAGAATACCAAATGAACTCACTAGAATGTAAACAGAATGTGCCCAACTGCTTAACAATGTATACCTAATTAAGTAGGTTTAGCAAGGGATTTCTTTAGAAAATATGCTGATATTATTTTCTTGTGTCAAGGTCCGCTCTCTCTCTCTCTCTCTCTCTCTCTCTCTCTCTCTCTCTCTCTCTCTCTCTCTCTCTCTCTCTATATATATATTATATATATATATATATTATATATAATATATATATATATATATATATGTATCGTTTTCTTTCGGTTTTATTTAAGTTTTGTAGTAAATTATACGAAATAATTCCATGTTAAAGATTACCTGCGGTTAGAAAACCACACATGGAAGACTCAAAGAACAGCTTAATTATTTTAAACAATACTTTCCTTGCGATAACATAAATGGCAAAACGTACCAGTATTAATCAAAATGGCGATAAATCAATCCGTTTCTCTCTCTCTCTCTCTCTCTCTCTCTCTCTCTCTCTCTCTCTCTCTCTCTCTCTCTCTCTCTCTCTCAGCGTACGTTTCACTGGCAGAATGCCAAGATTGGCGAGCGACCTAGGTCACAGTAAATGCAGAGGGAAGTTTTAAGGTGACCTCCCTTTTGCCGTGGTTTTGTTAACAGGAGAGTTTTTTTTTCAATCTCTTTCGTGTTTTACCTTAAGTTCCTGTTTTTTTAAAAAAGAAAATTAATTCTTTGATTTTGCCGTGGTTTTGTTAACAGGAGAGTTTTTTCAAGCCCTATCCTCTTTTACCGTAAGTTCCCTTTTTTTTTTTTTTTAAAGAAAAACAATTCTTTGATCTAATAGTATAGTCAGTGAATCGATATGATAAGAGATTTGTTGATTTTTTTTTGTGTTATCGTAATTTTTAAAGTTGGTCTGCTGTTCCTCCTCCTCCTCCTCCTCCTCCTCAGACTGAGGTAATTGATTGATTTCTTGATAATCTTTATGCGTCAGTTCACTTGAAATGTTGATAAATAGTAAGCCTTCAGTGAATCTGATATTAATCATCGTATCTTCCTTGTAATCCATAAATAATTTGCCGTTTAAAAGGCACTCCTCTCTTTTATATCCTTTTTAATTTTTTTTTATTTTTTAATACTGATTTAATGCTACACTGATTTCATACTTTCTGCATATATCAAGCTCGTTTTGATGACTCATATAATGTCATATTCGAAAAAATGACGAAATGTAACTGACTTAGAAAAAAGACCTGTTTAATGGACTGAGTGAGTGTTGATAACAGGGGCCTCCAATGATAAATAAACAAGGTTTTCTTTATTTCCTTGTATGTCTGATTCCCAAAGAAAACCCTGTTTTCAGATGTCCTGTTAATTTCCAGATTTCCATTTATGACACATATCCATACATTTGCTCCTTGTCTTTACTCTCCAATAGCTTCCTTTTTTGTCAATAGTTGGTCTGTTTATTTATAACTATTTTTTTAATTAATGGAATGCCTTTCATTACCAACATATTTTCCGTTGACTTCCCTTTAGATGAAGTCCGTCGTATCTCTTTTTCCATATCAACTCTAATCAATAATCCTTCTATTAACACTAGTTCCGTTATTGTTGCAAATGTTTCTTGCACCTCGAACATTTGGTAAATAATGAGGACTACCTCAATAGTTTATATCGCTGCTAAGTTGCTTTGCGGTATTATTAAGCTTAGTGTTATCTTGCGATAACTCTTAGTGTAAATTCTCGAATACCCAGAAACAGTTTTAATACTAGGAATTGCTGGTATTCGTTAGATCTAAATGTCACCATTGATGGAAAGTTGCATTTATAACAGATCTATTCATACTTATATCTCATCAAGTCAGATCTGCCGTAACTCTCTTGGCATAGGAGCTGCAGATTCTAGATTCTTTGTGTTCATGTCGAATAAAACATTTCCATTTTTAGTTTTCTGTAAAAGAAAACTATTGAGATGGCCTTGTCTGTCCATTCATACTTTTTCTGTCCGCCCTCAGATCTTAAAAACTACTGAGGCTAGAGGGCTGCAAATTGGTATGGTGATCATCCACTCTCCAATCAACACATATACCAAATTGTGGCCCGATAGCCTCGGTAGTTTTTATTTTATTTAGGGTTGAAGTTAGCCATAATTGTACGTCTAGCAACGTAACAACAAAGGCAACCAAGGCCGGCTGAAAGTTCCATGGGTCGCGGCTCATACAGCATTATGCCGAGACCACCGAAAGATAGGTCTATTTTCGGTGGCCTTGATTATACGCTTTACAGAAAACTTGATGACGCCGAAGAAACTTCGGCGCATATTTTACTTGTTTGTCTTCCAACGGGGTATTGTCAGTTGCGTTCCATTAGCTTATTTTGTCAAGTTTCTTCTAATCTTCTGTGTGATGAGTCGCCCCTATGTTTGATCATCTTGTGCTATCTCCAGATTCAACATATTTATTTTTGATGTCCTTCTACAGACCTGTTTCCTGATAGCATTATACGTGGGATGTATCAGTCTGGTATCCTGTGCTGTGGCTCATCCTATCCTAATGTCCTGTGGTATTACATATTCCATTCTGGTATCCCTTAGTATCTCACAGCCTACTTTGATAGACCAGCGTTTCTTACATCCAATTTGGATAGCCTATGATGATGCAAATCCCTTTTCTGGTAGCCTGTGTTATCTCAGGTCCCATTCTGATATCCTTCGGTGCTCCAGAGACCATCCGATGGCCTGTGGTATCGTTAATTCCATTCTAGTAGCCTGTAATGTAATGTGACAGGTCCTATTCAGTTGGTCTGTGGTGTCACAGATCCCATTCTGATGGCCTGCAATGTGGCAGATGAAATTTTGATGGCCCGTGGTACCTCGGGTCTCATTCTGATAGCCCTGTGATGTGGCAGATCCAATTTTGATATGCTGTGATGTGACAGAACCAGTTCTGATACCTTGTGATGTGGTAAAACCAATTCTGACAGCCTGTAATGTGGCAGATCTATTTTTGATATGCAAATCCATTCACATGGCCCGTGGTGTCTGACACCCCCTCCTGATTGCCTATGGTTTGCCTTGGCCCATTCTGATATCCCGTAGTATCTCAGATACATTTCTGATAGCTTGTCATATGGCACATCCAATTCTGTTGGTTTTTGCTGTCTCAGATCTGTCTGAAGTGTGACAGAACCCATTTGATGGCCCAAGATGTCTCAGATCCATTTCTGATAGCCTGTGAAGTCTCAAGTCAAATTAAAATGGAGTGTTTTGTCAGATCCTAATCTGCTATGTGGTAGATCTAATTATAATGGCCTGTGGTGCCTCAGATCCCATGTGGTGTCCCAGGTCCCCATGTGGTGTCACAGAAGCTCCCACGTGGTCTCAGATATTATGTGGTGTCTCAGAAGATCCTATGTGGTCTCAGATTTCATGCGGTGTCTAAGATCCCATGTGGTATCTCACATCTCATGCTGAGTCTCAGACCCCATGTGGTGCCTCAGATCCTATGTCTTATCTCAGACACCATGTGATGTCTCAGATCCAGTGTGATTTTTCACTTCTCACATCCCCATGTGGTGTCTCAGATCCCATGTGTCGTCTCTAATCACCTTGTGGTTTTTTTTATTCCCGTGTTTGGGAGCGTGTTCATGTATAAACACACAACACATTTATACTTATGATAGGTGTTCATAATAAATTATGTATAAAGTAAGTACTGCATCTTTTTAGTCTTGCGTTTACTTATTAATAGGTTAGGTATCACTTACTGACATGGAGTCTAA
>NC_061092.1:30755590-30768090 GCF_015104395.2 Macrobrachium nipponense | reverse complement strand
TCGTTTTTCTTTCGTCATGTTTGCATACCTCTCTCTCTCTCTCTCTCTCTCTCTCTCTCTCTCTCTCTCTCTCTCTCCATTTCCTTTGTTTACAGGTATTTCTCCATGCTTGTCTCCATGTACTCTTCCTATCCAGAATTATATTATTCGTGTCTTCGCCGTCTTACAAACGCTGCTACATCTCTTGCTTCCTCAAGAGAGTATCCCAGCCTCATTATATTTCTTCCCCAACTCCATATCTGTTTTCTCTCTCCTAGTAATTGGTCCATGGCCAGCTGGGTATAAAGCCCAAGTCAGCATTCCTTTGGAGCAGTTAGCTACTATATTTAAAACGGTACAAATTCCTAAAAGTCTTTGTGCCTTAGCGGCCCTGTTAAAGGCAAAGTGTGGAAAGGGGGTCCTCCTCCTCCATCCCCTGTGTACCCTCTGTAGAATTATTTAGCTAGAATAATGAATATTCATTCTCTTAATTATAAAAAGATAGTTTGAATTTGAAAATCTGCTTCATTTGAATAGTAGGTACCTATTCTGATTTTCTACGATGTTTAAAATGTTAGACGTATCTTCTTACATATTGTTGAATTTCCCATTTGAACATTAATTGATATTGAACGCTTTTTAAGATTAAATGAAATATCCCCTTATTCAGCAGAATGTTGAGCATTTAGGATACGTAAATATTTAAAAAATGAGTCTAGGGTTAAATTGCACCATATGGGTTGTGCAATTTCCAATTTGATTGTCAATATTAACAGTTTTTTCAGTTAAAAGGAATAACCCCTTATTGGAAAAAAGACAGTAAAAGAAATATTTAGGCTACGTAAATATTTACACATGAGTCTAGGGGGTATATTTGCACGTGTTTGCGAAACCCTTTGTCGTCGATGTTCTACCGGCGCCAAAAAGTCAGGGACACGCCAGTGCCACCATAGAAGTAAAAGTACTACCTTCTTTGTTTTTGCCTCACGCTTATACTCCCCATACAGTTCCCTGTAGGGGAAGTTTTTTTTTTTTTTTTTTTTTTTTTTTTTTTTTTTTTTTTTTTTTTTTGTTTTTTTCTTTTTTTTTTCATAGGAGGGGTAGGTTTGGCGTTTGGCATCTTTCGCTCTGGTGTCAGGTTATAGTTGATTCATGGGATTCGCCCTTGAAAGGGGTTGACTTAGAGTATCTTCATCTTTACACTTTATTTAACTTAGAACACCTTCGTTTGATTTTTAAATCAAGTTGAATTTCAAAATAAGAGATGGAAAATATCAGAGGAATTGTGTGGGTACGTACATTTACATGATGGCCACCTGTTTTTGTAAATAGGCCTATAATATTTACTCAGTGTGTCGTGTGTGTACATAGGCTAGTATATACATTCATACATATACACGTATATATGTATGTATGTATTTGAAGGTGTGCGCACGCGCAGACTTGCTTGCTTGCTTGAAGCTTCCACGCTCCTTGCATTTACAAGCCTCCATTTTTCTCCGAAAATGGAGGACAGCCATCGACCTTTTTAAGAATGCTCTCGCCATTTAATTTCCGCAACGGGAAATTAGAACAGACAGGCTTCACGCATTTGTGTGGCTTTCATCTCGACGTGGTTGAAGGCGGCTCCCTTAACGATTCGACTTTTATTCATGTTTCTGAAAAGAATGAACGTTTTGAGAACGAACGCTTCTAAATCTACACGTACAACCTTGGTGTCGTCTTCATTTTGATGACTACAACTGTTGACGATAACGGGTGACTTGTGATCGTTACGCTCTCTCTCTCTCTCTCTCTCTCTCTCTCTCTCTCTCTCTCTCTCTCTCTCTCTCTCCAAATATAACCACAAGGACCAACAATTATCACTACTCACTGTTGCTCGTGATTTATTTAGATGCTTTTGATGCAGACGTAGTAAAATGCTCTGTCAAAGTATAGCATTCATTCATGGCAAAGCACCAGATCGACGTATTTTATGACTCTCTCTCTCTCTCTCTCTCTCTCTCTCTCTCTCTCTCTCTCTCTCTCTCTCTCTCTCTCTCTCTCTCTCTTCTTTTTTCGTTGTGTTATTGAAAAACCGAACCTTTGATACACACGTGAATGTGATTTGAAACACTTGCCGAGTGAAATCTCTCTCCCCCCAACTCGTCGTCCTCTACCCCCTCTTTCTCCTCCTCCCCCCTCCCTCTCCCCCCTATACCCCTCCCCGTGTAGTGACAGCACCCTATACCGGATGTCTGATGAACGTTACAGGTGTGGGATTTATAGTTGTTTGTATAGTTTGGCGAAATTAATAGGAATTAAAAAAAAAAGATGGTGAATATAATGCAGTGAAATAGTGAGTGAGCGAAGAAATCTATATTAGAATTACTTTGAAGGATGAACTGCTTGATGAAGTTACTTTTGAATGGTAGTAAATTGTGTGGTCGATTTGCCTATACGCTGCGTATGCATACAGATGTATTTTCTAAACATGAAGCCTTTATACCTGTCCAAGGTATAGTTTAAAAAAAAAAAAAATCTCATAAGCAGTGCTAGGAAGAGAGAGTATTGTTGTTTTCTTGTTTGTTAGTGAACGAAAGTAAATAGCTTATGCTCATAAAACCTAAGTACAATATACAGTTTCATGTATGCTTAGGCTTATTTATAGACTATACAGTGCTTGTGTGTATTATTGAATGTATTTGTGTTTGTATATATATATATATATATATATGAATATGTTAGCTAAATATACATGGTTTTACATGTCTATACAATGTTCGTTTTGTGGGCCTTCAAAATTATATATACATACATACTACATACATAAACTGAGGTTAGTAGGTCTCTCTGTTCATATTTGATGGTACATACTAATTTTTATTCTTTATTTATTGGTCACGTTTGTCTTCCTATGCTACATGTCATTCTAAGTTTGCAAGTCCCGGATCTCTCTCTCTCTCTCTCTCTCTCTCTCTCTCTCTCTCTCTCTCTCTCTCTCTCTCAGCCTTTGCTGCATTTATGGTCCCACCAGCAGTAGCCCGTCCAATTAGAAGTTTTTGACTCCTTGGCGTCGTAATTATAGGAACTTTTAGTAAGTTCCCTGTAAATGTGCTGGGTTTGGCCCGTCGAGTAGTTTAGCTACGAAAGTTTCGTTTTCTACGTCCTTATTACTCCAAGTTTGAAGGTTCGGGGATGTGTTTAGTGGCTCTCTCTCTCTCTCTCTCTCTCTCTCTCTCTCTCTCTCTCTCTCTCTCTCTCTCTCTCTCTCTCTCTTTATATTTATATATATATATATATATATATATATATATATATATACGTTTATGTGTATAAGTATGTTTTCATATATATAAATATATATATATATATATATATATATATATATATATATAATTATATATATATATATATGTATATATGTATATATATAATCATATATTGTAACTACCTCCTGCGTCCGTTACAATATTTAATATTAAAAATTATTTAGGCCAGGTTCTTTTCATCTTTCCTGATCTGGGTCACATAGCACAACTGGAGACTAGTAAAGAATAATCAAAGACGGTTAAAGATACCACGTCATAACCAATTAATAATTTATTTAAAAAAAAAATTCATAAATTAAACAGCCCCCCGAAAAGCTGAATATCAGTACACAAATGTTTCCCCGATTCGCCCAGCTATCTGTTTCTCTTTGAAGTTGAAAGGAAAGATATTAGGGAGGAAATCAGAATTAATCTCACAACTATAGTAGATTCACATCACCCGTGCCTCTGATGTCTAGGCCAGTCCCTTACGATGCTCCTGATTGGCTGTTGATAAGCCAATCACAGGGCTCCTGAGGGATACTTTAGTAAGGCGTATCCCTCAGGAGAGGTGGAACATACATTCTGCCTATGTGAACTCTCGAGAGAGACTTGAGAGGTTCCAGCCCTGTGATTGGCTTATCAACAGCCAGTCAGGAGCGTTGTAAGGAGACTGGCCTAGACATCAGATGCGCGGGTGATGTGAATCTGCTATATTACGTCATGAACCTTCAACCTGCTCTTACAGTTTATACTGTTATATTATTATATATATATATATATATATATATATATATATATATATATATATATATAAAAAATAATATTGGCACTTACAATTGAAGAGGAGTATTGAAGCAGCACTGCAGCAATAAGGCTGTCCAGGAGGCACTGATAGAGTGAATACTGACCCGCGTCAGTGACGTCCCAAGGTAGAGCGGAAAATCCTCCGTAGCTAAAGGATTACGGCAAGCACCCAGGCGTCCCAAAAGTAATCCACCCCGTTAGGGAGGGTTAGAGCAGTGGCCATGGTTAGTGGACTGTAGGGATTACTTAAAGTTCTTTGCAGCGAGCCGTAGCTGCAACCCCTTTCGTTTCATTTTCTGTACTTCCTTTCATATTCTCTTTCTTCCCTCTTACTTTCCAACATCTAAAAACTGATGCATGATGCAAATTCCAGGTTTCACTCCTATTACACCTTTCAAACCTTTTACTGTTGATTCCCGCTTCAGCGCTGAATGACCTCATAGGTCACAGTGTTTGGCATTTGGCCCGAGTTCTGTATTCAATTTAATTCAAAAATTTATCTACTGCCGTGATCTGTCACACTCAAAGCAAAGCAAAAGAGTCTGAAACTATCCCGAACACTCGCTCTAAAAGGCTCCCACAATTGCCACGGTGTATGCGACAACGAGGTAACAAGCGAAGGGCAGACGACCCGTCGAACGACCAAAACATGACAGATAAAACAGCAAAAAACACGGCGAGGTACCACTTACCTATACAAAAACACTGGGTGGGGGAAAAAGGCCCTAATTCGGCATTTCGTGACTGAGCAAAGGAAAGCAAAAATACTACTCTTAAGTCTATAGTAATTTACATTCAATTATTATAATGTGTGTTTGTTTGTATGTATATATATATATATGTATGTATATATATATATATATATATATATATATATATAGTATGGTATGTATGTATGTATGTATATATATTATATATATATATGTATATATATATATATATATATATATATATATATATATATATATATATATATATATATACACGTAGCTATAGGAAAGTGTTGAAAAACTTCAAAAAATTCTAGTAGGTATTCTAGCAAATGGTCACTGTCTATTGTACTAGGTGGAATATATATCTCTCGTAATGGTCTTTCTGTTTGTTGTCTTTCGCCACCTCCGTCGATCAACTGTTGACTGTTTGTTGACGTTCGCTGTTGAAAACTTTCCGTTTACAGTTTCCTCTTTTCCTCTGTATCTGCGTAAAACTCATCTTTCGTTCCCTCTGATGCCAAGAAAGAGGCAGGTGATGCTCTGTGAGAAAATCAACTCGGGAGAGAGACGTTTCTGTGTTTGTTTATCTGTCTGTTAATTTCCTTTCTTTCTCTTTCCATCTCAGACTTTCCTTCCTTTGTCTTTCCATCTCAGACTTTTCTTCCTTTCTCTTTCCATCTCAGACTTACCTTCCTTTCTCTTTCCATCTCAGACTCAAGGGCATCGTATTTATTTGCCTATTAATTTCCTTTCCCTTTTCACCTCAGCCTCAACACCTTCGGCTCAGAAATCAGATGCAAAATCACACGAAATTTCCGTCTAGGTAGTCGAGAGCGTCGCGCTTTCTGCCGCACTTTTGTTTTGACTTTTTAGTGTCGTCGTCTGCATTTGCTACGAGATCAGCCGAGGTGATTATTGTGGGTAGGCGTCTGCGTGTGTTTATGGGGGAGGGGAAGGGATTGGGAGGGGGAGTTGCTGGGATAGGGATGGGGAGTGGGTGGGTTTAAGAGCATCTAAGCGCAGTGAGTTGAGTTTTGCGTAACTCATTCTCTTTGTGCGTATCATGATATTTATGATGCCTGAAGGTGAATGCTGTCCCAGGTATTAATGTGAAGCGTTAAATCTCTTTTTACTAAAGGTACGACGCGGGAGGTGATCGACAAATTTCTCTCTCTCTCTCTCTCTCTCTCTCTCTCTCTCTCTCTCTCTCTCTCTCTCTCTCTCTCTGATGTCCCAGGCATTAAGTGAAGTTTTAATTTATTTACTAAAGGTACGACGACACGGGATATGATCGCAAAAATCTCTCTCTCTCTCTCTCTCTCTCTCTCTCTCTCTCTCATCTCTCTCTCTCTCTCTCATATGTCCCTGACATTAAGTGAAGCGTTATATACTGATGTTACTTTTTACTGAAGGTACGAAAACGCGAGAGATGAGCGACAAAATCTCTCTCTCTCTCTCTCCCAAGTTCGAGCAAGGAGCTATAAGGCCGGGGGTGTATCTGCATTTTGTATTACAGTGCCCTTCCTCAATTTTTAACCCCGCGCAAAAACTGGCGTGTTGGAGCGTCAAAATTATTCGCGGTTTTGCAGCAGTCCTTTGGCTGAAGCATCACAGCGCCCGGGAAGGGGGGAGAGAGGGCTTGGTGTTGGGGGGGAGGGGGGTTAGAGGGTGTAGAATTTTCTAATTTTGGCTTACGGATAAGAAGATAGGCAGCTTCTGTTTGGTGTTGTGAGTTTGTGTAGTTTATGCAACGTAAGTCAGGTTCCAATGATTGGTTTTGCCACCTTTGTCTCACTATTATTATTATTATTATTATTATTATTATTATTATTATATTCGCCCCTTATTATTATTATTATTATTATTTTATTATTATTATATTTGGAATGGCTTGCAGGCGTATTCATCTCCGTCCTGGTGCTATGTAGTATTATTAATGACTTCGTGTAACTTTCGTTTCGGAGGCTAGGTTATCTTATTTATTACCATTTTATTTATATATATATATATATATATATATATATATATATATATATATATACATATATATTGTATCTCGCATAGAAATACCTATTTACTTTTGGGTGGGGGGGGAATATATATATATATATATATATCCTATATATATATATATATATATATTGTATCTCGCGTAGAAATACCTATTTACTTTTGGGAATAAAATTGTGAAGTCTTGTCAATAGTAGTAGCAACCACCTCCTCCTTCTCCTCCTCCTTTCCCAACATATATACTACTACTACTACTACTACTACAAGGAGTAGTAAAGGGGCGATGGTTAGGGTTTGCGTTATGTGGTCGAGGGCGCCTCTGAAGGGTTTGGCATCCCCTCAGTATTTATAGATTGAGTCGAATTATATTTTTTTTTTGTTATGTATTTCCCTCCCAAGTGGCACTTGTGGAGATGGACAGCCATCTGCCTTGAGTATTTATCTTATCAGAAATTCCTTTCCTGGTATTTTGAGAGTCGGAGACGGCCTGTGAGATTCCAATGAACGTACGACAATGTATGTAGGTGTGAATATTTTTTTTTTTTTTTTTTTTTTTTTTTTTTTTTTTTTTTTTTTTTTTTTTTTTTTGTTTTTTTTTTTTTTTTTTTCTTAGTGGGATGTTTTTCCGGTCGTAAAGAATTTTTTTTTCGATTTTTTCTTTTATTTTAACACACCTTACTTCCATTAGATTTGGGCTACATTATTTTGAGCCCATTCATTACCTTTTTCTCTCTCTGATTAAATCACACGTCGTTTTTATCACTCTGGTTAAATCACACGTCGTTTTTATCACTGATTAAATCACACGTCGTTTTTATCAACTTTAATGTTGTTCGGTACTAAGCGCGTTTTTACAAAAACTGTTCAAAATGGCGGAGATTTATAGCTCTCTCACGTCTAGTTTTTCCCGGATGAAAAATATCTTCTCATCTACCCACTATCTATTTCTAAAGCCATATTTCTACCTGTTACTAATTTCTTAAGCTGTAGATACCAATTTGACTTTAGATTCCAATTCTTTGTTTTGTTATGAGTGGCTCTTATGCTGAAGTTGGATTCAGATGATAAATGAATTTTCAGTTTTCCTTTATACTTCTGAGTTGATGGATAGTATCTCTCTCTCTCTCTCTCACAGATTAGTTGACAACAGAGATTGCCCTCCTCACTTGTTAAGCATTGATTGGTGTTGTATCTGTGTTCATATATACTTGTTCTTACCATTAATTTATATTGCTCTCTCTCTCTCTCTCTCTCTCTCTCTCTCTCTCTCTCTCTCTCTCTCTCTCTCTCTCTCTCATTTGAGATGCAGCATCCTTAGTTTCCTGTGAAGTTGTTTTTATCTCTTTAGTTATCCGAGTTTGGTTGAAACTTCAGAACTAGAATTATAGTATACCAGACAAAAAGTTATATAACGATCGTACATCACCTTCGCCTAGAACTGAAACCTTCGCCGTATTATTGTTAAATAAATAAATATATAGGCTCCCGAACCGTCTCCCTTACTCAGATGCATTCACAGGGTTGGCGAATTTCATCTTGTTAATTCTAAGTAAATATGGTGTATTAGCAGCAAAAGTCACTGGCCACTGCGCCGCGAAGTTTTGAGTGATTGGTCTGTTCTATGAAAGTTTTGTGTCACCAATAGTATTTTATACCTTGTCAGTTCATTCTTCTGTGGGAATGTACTCCTATTAATAATGATCATATATAATCTAAAACCTTCGTCAGTATCGTGACGATAGTCCGTCCAAATCCCTTGTAAAGGTTATTGGAATGCTAGGAAGTATTGATACCTCCAGCATTGTAAATCACGGGTAAGACTGGTGAGACATTTTCGAGATAAGGAAAGGGATGAACAAGACTTTGCCCTCGCTCTGTTGCCGGAATGCTATTTTGGATTATATGTGAAATCCTGTACTAGAAGGCTTCTAGACATCAGAATTACGATTTTGTAGTTGGAGGTGGCCATGACGAAAAAACAAAGGGAAACATTCTTATGAGAGGCCACTCACACACACACACATCATCTATCTCTATCTCTAAAATAATATTTTATATATATATATATATCTAATAAAAGGAGCCCATAAAAACAACCAAAATATAGAGAAAAAAGTACTATATTTCAGAGACTGCTGTCTCCCTCTTCAGGTAGATGAATGAGAAAAGTTTACAGAAAAGGTGGTATTTATACCAAGAGGTCCATCCACAAACAAGCCAATTTAAGTCACCCCCGCTGATAATCTTCCTTTAATCTTCTTAAGGGTTGGTTGAATGAAGAGGTTGTCGATCGTGTCCGAATCCATGCTCCTTTTGAGATGTTTCATTACCTGCTCTCTTTTTATTAAGGCCGATTCCATCATTTGACTCTTGTACCGGCAGTTGCTGCTATAAATTACACGTGACAAATTCCAGTTTATTCTATGGTTATGTTCATTTATATGGTGAAAATAGCAGAGTTCTGTTGTCCATACCTAACTGACGTTTGTGTTGTATTAATCTCTGGGGAAGGATTTTAATTTACCTGTAAATCCGATGTAAGATTGGTCACAGTCCTGGCATGGGATTTGTATACCCAGAGTCCTTTGGAGATGCCTTTTGTTGGACGTTAATCAGGGATTTGGCTAAGGTGTTTGGGTAAGTAAATACAAAAGGGTTCGATTTTCCGAAGGGATTGGGTTATTCTCTTAATCGTGTCCAGGTGGGGGAATTATTATTTTATTGTTGGGTGTATCTCTGGTCTTGTCTTTAGGGGTCGGTAGAAAATTACGTTTGCTTTGTGAATGCTTTCTCAATTATATGGTCAGGATATTTTATTTTAGACGAAAGTTGCTTGCGAATTAGTTCAAATTCTTTTTCCAGGAATTCTGAGGGCAAATTCGTAAGGCTCTTAAGAACAAGTTACTAGCTACACCTATCTTGATAGTACTGTCGTGATAGCTAAAGTAGTGAATGTATGAAAGTGAGAACGTTGGTTTTCTGTATATGGTGAATTTGTATTCTGTCGTATCTCTGATTATTAAAACATCAAGAAAAGGAATTTTGTTGTCTGTTTCCCATTCAACTTTAAATTTGATGCTGGGCACTAATGTGTTTAATTTCGCGAGGAATTCATTAAAATTGCCCCACCTATTATCCCAAAATGTTAGGATATCATCCCACGTATTTTTCTCCATTCCACAGCATGTTTTTTGGGTTTTATTGCATTTATTACTGTAGTTTCAAAGTATTCCTGTACAGATTGGCTAGAAACATGACTTAAAGGATACCCATACTACACCCGAATTTTTTTGCTTGTAGAATGATTCCCCGAATGAAAATACGTATTAGATGCACATAATTCAACTAGCTTTATTATTTTGTCAAGCGCCAAAGGGAAATGACTGAATAGGGGGATAATTTTACCCTTAAAAACTGAAGAACGTCCTGTATTGGTAACTTTAGTGAACAGGGAATCTACGTCAAGGCTTAAAAGTTTTATGTTGTGAAGTGGTATATGTGCTTCTCTGAATTTGTGACAAAAATCTTCCGAATGTTTAATGTGACTGGGAGAAAAGGTGCCTAAAAAAGGGGGGGGGGGAAAGGAGGCCAAGATTTTTCCTGGAGGAAAGAATCACCGATACGAAAAACGACATCTTCATACTACGCAGAGTGATAATATGGAACCCAGTCTAATCTTCGCCTCCTCACTACGGACCACATATACAGGTATCTGATTTCATTCTGTTCCGACATTGCTGCCTATATAGCGTGACTCATTCCAACAGACTTCTACGCAAGTTAAATAACCTAATAGACAATAGTGCGTGGAATAATCTTGAGCAACAAGACAAAGTTTTAAACTTATCCAACACCCCCCTTACTGTAAATCAACATTTAGTTTTTAAATTTAGGCTTATCCTTCGCCCTTATGCCAGACCGCAAAAACAACCTAGACTTCATAGTGGCTTTTGATAAATTCATATCTGACAAAAAAACTACAACCGTGAAGAGATATGTTTAAAAGGAGTGTTACTAAATGCTTTAACTGATTACATAAGAAATTATCCTGTTCCTCGCAGATTCATGATAGCCATCCACTCGCTAAAAAAGTTAGATGTTATAATAAGTAGATCCGACAAAGACGGCCAAAATCGTAATAATGGACAAAGACTTCTACCTTGACAAAATCAACCAGCTCCTTAGCGACACAAACACATACCGAAAAACTGACGAAAAATCCCCTCCAAAACGTTCCCACAGAATTTTTTCGGAAAGTAAGATTAACTTGGCAAAGACAAAAAAGAGTATTGAACTATTAGAGAAATTTAAAGTAATTAATCCTAAATTACCCTATTTTTATGGCCTTCCCAAAACTCACAAAGACAATCTTCCATTCAGACCCATCGTTTCATGTGCCGGAGCTTTCAATTACAAAATTTCTAAATGGTTAGCTGGCCTCCTTTCCCTTTTTTCCCTTTTTTTAGGCACCTTTTCTCCCAGTCACATTAAACATTCGGAAGATTTTTGTCACAAATTCAGAGAAGCACATACCACTTCACAACATAAAACTTTTAAGCCTTGACGTAGATTCCCTGTTCACTAAAGTACCAATACAGGACGTTCTTCAGTTTTTTAAGGGTAAAATTATCCCCCTATTCAGATCATTTGTTCCCTTTGGCGCTTGACAAAATAATAAAGCTAGTTGAATTATGTGCATCTAATAACGTATTTTCATTCGGGGAATCATTCTACAAGCAAAAATTCGGGTGTAGTATGGGTAGTCCTTTAAGTCCTGTTCTAGCCAATCTGTACATGGAATACTTTGAAACTACAGTAATAAATGCAATAAAACCCAAAAACATGCTGTGGATGAGATACGTGGATGATATCCTAACATTTTGGGATAATAGGTGGGGCAATTTTAATGAATTCCTCGCGAAATTAAACACATTAGTGCCCAGCATCAAATTTAAAGTTGAATGGGAAACAGACAACAAAATTCCTTTTCTTGATGTTTTAATAATCAGAGATACGACAGAATACAAATTCACCATATACAGAAAACCAACGTTCTCACTTTCATACATTCACTACTTTAGCTATCACGACAGTACTATCAAGATAGGTGTAGCTAGTAAACTTGTTCTTAAGAGCCTTACGAATTTGTTCCCCAGAATTGGGGCCTGGAAAAAGAATTTGAACTAATTCGCAAGCAACTTTCGTCTTTCAAAAATAGCTGACCATATAATTGAGAAAGCAATTCACAAAAGCAAACGTAATTTTCTACCGACCCCCTAAAGACAAGACCAGAGATACACCCAACAATAAAATAATAATTTCCCCACCTGGACAACGATTAAGAGAATAACCAATCCCTTCGGAAAATCGAACCCTTTTTGTATTTACTTACCCAACACCTTAGCCAAATCCTGATTAACGTCCAACAAAAGGCATCTCCAAAGGACTCTGGGTATACGAAATCCATGCCAGGACTGTGACCAATCTTACATCGGATTTACAGGTAAATCCCTTCCCCAGAGATTAATACACAACAAACAAACGGTCAGTTAGGTATGACAACAGAACTCTGCTATTTTCAACCATATAAATGAACATAACCATAGAATAAACTGGAATTTGTCACGTGTAATTTATAGCAGCAACTGCCGGGTACAAGAGGTCAAATGATGGAATCGGCCTTAATAAAAGAGAGGCAGGT
>NC_061092.1:30746689-30750090 GCF_015104395.2 Macrobrachium nipponense | reverse complement strand
GGGTGTAAACCCATACCCTTAGGACTCGTGTGTCACTCCGCTTTCTGCCTCTGCCACTCCTCTTCTCTCCCCCTACCCCTCCCCATAAAAAAACTTCCTCCTCTTTCTTTCTTCCAATATTTGTTCTTTATTTTTATTCCTCTTCCTCTCTTTTTCTTCTTCCTCCTCCCTCTACTTCTTCCAGTTTATTCTGTACTCCTCTGTCCCCTTCTCCATACACCTCTTCCCCGTTTCTCTTCTCCTTTCCCATTTCTCTCTCTCTCTCCGTAGGAATCATATTATTTCTGAATCCAGCCAAATGGAGAGACTTATAACATCCTTTGTTACAAACACAGAGAGAGAGAGAGAGAGAGAGAGAGAGACGAGAGAGAGAGAGAGAGAGAGAGAGAGAGAGAGAGTTTCCCTTTATTTATTTTTTATCAACCTTGTATTTTCATCCAAAAGACCAGAGAAAGAGAAATCTTACGTACAGTTGGTCACCATGGATCGTCGAGTGTAAATTTAAAGTTCATTACTTTCTGTATTCATTACTTTCTGTATTTTATTCTTTGTTATTTTTGTCATATAATGTTTGTGTATATATATGTGTGATATATATATATATATATATATATATATATATTGTTTATATATATATATATACTATATATATATTTATATATTGGTAGGTATATTTGTTTTCAGTTGTTGTGTAGTCACCTCTGATAAGTGATAACTTTGTTTCGACAGTTTTAATTTTTCTAATTTATCATTTTTCTCGTATTGGTATTTTTATATATATTGTTGCATAGATATATGTATAGTGTATTATACTATACTATATATATCTATATATATATATATATATATATATATATTTATATATATATATATATATTATATATATATTGTAGGGGTTTTAGACCTTGTGTATTCATTGTCTCATAGTGATGCTGTAGTGTGTATTTTATTTTTGTGAGTAACCTTAATCCGTATCAGATTTGAGAGGAACGATCACGCTTATCCGACGATGACATTTGATACGAATAAGAAGATTTCTTCGTCACTTGTTTGGCTTTCGTGTGGCGTCGGCACTTCCCCACGGATGTTGGTCTGTGCTGACCTATTATCATTATTATTATTATTATTATTATTATTATTATTAGTTATTATTATTATTATTAAATTATTTTAGGTGTTATGAAAATGTTATTTTTTTATTTTTTGAAAAGTGCTAAATATATATATATATATATATATATATATATATATATATATATATATATATATATACTATATGACATATATATACCTATATATGTAACATTATAAACCTACACCTCATATAGGTGTGTGTGTGTATATATAGTATATATATATATATATTGCACTTTTAAAAAAAAATAAAAGAAATAATAATTTCCATATCCTATATATATATACTATATATATATAATATACTATATATTATATATATATATATTACACAAGACATTCCGCAGTGCAAATATTTCCGGACAACACATTTCCAATTGTTTTACAAAACAAGAAAATGGGATTTGTTTACAAGATTGTGGTTACCGCATTTTCTTCTTTATCCCTATGAATATGGACTCAATGTATTTTTAGTTTTCAACAGGGAGACAAACAGTATTTTTACCAAAAATTTTGCCAGGTAGGTGTTACTACTCCTTCGTATACCTTACGCTAATCCGGTTTCAACTTTAAGTTGCCTTCAGTATAATCTTATGGTGTGACCTCTGAGTGAACTTTGACCTTTTGTCATTTACCGTTTGGCGTCGTGGTTTATTATTATTATTATTATTATTATTATTATTATTATTATTATTATTATTATTATTATCGCTGCTTTCACCTCTACTGTAACGTGCGTAATGGTATTGTATAATAACTAACGGGTGAAATTAGCATACTCTCCCAACCACTTTCATTTACGTGTATGGGCAACCGTAACTTGTATCCATTTGCATAGTCATGTGTTCTATCCCCCCCCCCCCCTCCTTCTCTCTCTCTCTCTCATAAAAGATGCCAGCTTTTTACAGTGGTCTAGACTGAAAGCTCGTTTGCGTACTAACCGGGAAACTGCTCGTCGTGTTTTTGCATACTACTGCTTTGTTCATGTATACCTGCCCTGACACGCTTCATGAATTCACCATAGTCTCTCTCTCTCTCTCTCTCTCTCTCTCTTCTCTCTCTCTCTCTCTCTGGTTTGGGGCCGCGTTAGGGTGTTAGCTCCTGAGAATTGTTCAAGTCTGGAAAAAACACGCCTCAATTTGGTGGTTACAAAATGTGTTATTTTTACGATCATATTCTCGTAGATGTAGGAGGTTAATTCATGCATTGGTTGACAGTAATATATTAAAGTATTGCTGAGCGAAATATCACGTTTATATTTATAACATATCCTGATCTTGCCTGTACGTAGTTTTTTTTTTTTTTTTTTTTTTTTTAAACAAAACTTTGAAGTTTTCAGAGCCTCAGTACAAGCAAAAATTCAGCTTCGACAGCGTGCGACCTAACCCGGTTATATTCATTTTTGATAGGTCGTACTATACATTAGTCTCGCCGTGAAATTCGGTCGTCCGCATTGCACGCTTACGTTTGTTTACATAGACGAATATATTTCACACTCACGATCCCTTGTACCGGTGCGTGAGCGTATGTTTATTGTTTATTTGTCTGCAATTGCACGGTGGATTGCGTTTATTGGAATTCCTATCAAGCGGAACGCCACTGCAACCGCTGCTCTGCTAGAGCTCTGCGGACCACGTCCCTTGCGGAATGCGTCTCCTGGGGACCACGTCTCATGCAGAATACATCAACGTTGCCTTGGGACCGCGTCTATTGCGAAATACGTCTCTTGCGGAATGCGTCGCTTGCGGAATACGTCTCTTGCGGAATACGTCTCTTGCGGAAAACGTCTCTTGCGGAATACGTCTCTTGCGGAAAACGTCTCCTGGGGACCGCGTCCTTTGCGGAATACGTCTCCTGGGGACCATGTCCCTGGCGGAATACGTCTCCTTCGGACTATGTCTCTTGAGGACCGCGTTCTTGCGGACCAATTCTTAGCTCGCGCCGACGAAAGGAAAGTGATCCGGGCCATTTGTTTAGGAAGTGGGGGTGGGAGGGGGGGCGATCGAATGTGGGCATGGGTAGGCGAAGGCGTATGTTTTGGGGGTGTGGGGAGGGATGGATTAGGGAGGGGGGGATAACGTGATTCAGTGTTTTGCAAAGTCATTGGAGTTGAGTTAAGGGTGGCGTTGCGTGGGTGAACCGTGAAATATAAGAAAATAGAAAAAGCACTATTATTATTATTATATTATTATTATTATTATTATTATTATTATTATTATTATTATTATTATTATTATTGTCTTGGAAGAAGACCCTCTAAAGTAAAA
>NC_061092.1:30719189-30741689 GCF_015104395.2 Macrobrachium nipponense | reverse complement strand
CTTGACCCTGAGGATGATGTGTGAAAACACGAAAGCGCTAGGTCAGTGTCTTGGTTAATTCCAGCCTCCAGTTCAATGACTATACATTATATATATATATATTATATATATATATATATATATATATATATAATATATATAATATATACCTAGAATAGCCATGTAAAAGTTCGCTTTTAGTGAGTAGAACAGAGGGAACAACACAACGGTAATAGTTCATTTAATTGTTTTTACATCGGTGTTTTGGCATTTAGTTTAGTCTTCAGTATCATTGCCGTCAAGATGACTATCATTATTGCTATAAGGAAGGTTATCATCATGATAAATTATAATGATGATAATATAGTCGTTGTTACAGTACAGGAATTTTTTTTATTGGCATTTAAAGGTCCCCTAATAAATTTCTCCGAGAGATTTTTGCGTTCACAGCGACTGCGGAGTGAACGCAAAACGGCTTTCGGTCAAAGTATCGAAGTGAATTGGGTCACGGTGATGTTTTAGAAAGTTCAGTATGCAAGACATCGACTGAACATCAGTTTGGAGAGCGTTCCTCCTCAAATTTATTGCTGCTATATTCTCGGTAGCGACCTGAATTCTGGATTGGATTTTCTCTCTCTCTCCCCCCCCCCTCTGGGGGGTTCTTCTCTCTCTCTCTCCCCCTTTTTTTTTGGGGGGTTGGGGGTTGGAAAAGAGGGCCCTTCGGGGGTTAGTGGTTTTTGGGGGGGTTGAGACTGTGGATTTTTAGCTTTCATTCAAATGGTCGTCTGTCATATTCTGTTCAACCTCAGAAATACGACAGAATAATTGCAGTCACTGATTCTGTTCTGTGAATCGCTACTTTATATTTTAACGTTATAGTATAATGTCATTGTTAAGAAAGTAACAATACTTGTAAACTTCATCCTCTTCAGACCGAAATTCCTTCATTCTCGTGTCATTGTAATAGTCTGGAAAATTCATTCATATTGGAAAGAGATATCAGTGTTAAGACTCCAAAAATCATTGTAAATTCCATCCCCTTCAGACTTAAATTCCTTCATTCTCGTGTCATTGTAATAGTCTGGAAAATTCATCCACATGGGAAAAGAGATATCATTATTAAGAATCCAAAAGTCATTGTAAATTCCATCCTCTTCAGACCGAAATGCCTTCAGCCTCTTGTCATTATAATAGTCGGCAAAATACATCCATATGGGAAGAGATATGTCATTGTTAAGAATGCAAAAATCATTGTAAATTCCACCCTCCTCAGACCGAAATTCCTTCAGTCATTATAATATTGGGCACTATTCGGCCATATTGGAAAAGATAAATCATTTTCAACACTGCAAAAATCATTGTAAATTCCATCCCTTCGAGACCGAAATGCCTTCAGCCTCGTGTCATAGTAACATTCTGCAAAATTCATCCACGTGGGAAAAGAGATTATCATTATTAAAGAATCCAAAAATCATCGTAAATTCCATCCTCTTCAGTCCGAGATTCCTCCAGTCTCGTGTCATGGTACTATATTCAACGAAATTCAACAGTATTGTAAAAGATATGTTGGAAATGTACTGCTGTCGCTCTGTTTATATTCTGCCGTGCATCACCACAAATCTTATGAAGATGAATGCTTACAACACCCACATAAGACACATGGTCGAGCAGTTCGTGAATAAGGTTATCATACGATTTACAAATGTCACGTGACGTGGCAAATTTATCTCTGTGGCTTTCTAGCAATGTCAGCCAAAAAAAAAAAAGAGAAAAAAGAAAAAAAACACCAGGTGGTAGTTATTTGAGTATTGGATGCTTCAACAAAATCAGGTCATTCAATCTATGTTTGTTTATATGATAGTAATTTGTATGCAGATAATGATGTTATTGTTGTCTTACTTTTAGGAACTGGGTCATACCGATAGGTATAGGCTACTGCCGCCAGTGAACCTCAGTTGGTGTACTGTAAGCATTACTAAAGAATGTCTGCAGCGTCTCTTCGACACCTAGCTGCATCCTCTCTTTAGCCTTTTAGTTTACCTCCATTCCGCTCCCTCTCTTCAATCTTGCTGTCCAACCTCTCTGACTCCCTATTTGCTCTAAAGCACTGGATGGCTAAAAGTACTCCTATCTGCAACCCCTTTCTTTCGTTTTACTGCACCTCCATTCATTCTCTCCGTCTTCCATCTTGCTATTTACTCTCTCCTCACAATTGTTTCATGGTGTAGTTTCAAGGTTTTCCTCCTGTTACACCTTCCGAACCTTGCTACTCTCAATTTCCTTTTCAGCGTTGAATGACCTCGTAGGTCTCAATGCTTGGCCATTTGAATAAATTCTACCCTCCCCTCCCCTTCCCAGCGCTTGGTTTCTTTCGTAGCTGGATTTTCATGAATTAGATTTAAATCCGGACTGGGTCAAACTAAATCGGTCTCATTGTTGAATTTTGTATGTTACGCATTCTGCCCAACAGCGTATAGATAGTGAAGCGTGTTGCCTGAGTAGCAATAATCGACGATAAAAGCTATTGCTCCCGCGAGAGCCTCCGCTCCCCCCTCAAATGCATTTATTGCTAATTTCCGAGGTCACATAAATAAAATGTTTACGGCTGCGAGTGGCCTGGCATCGATCCACGCGAACAGCTATTATTACAACATTGTTTTAATTGTTTTAAATAACTCGGCGGGGTTTTTTTAACGGTTGTACTGCGCATTTTGCGCTTCAAGTTACAGCGTTGGCATTTTCAGATGTTGAGAGAATCGGCGGTTTTGTTCTTGGGAGAAAATGAAAAAGTTACAGAAAATTACCGGTTCGGGTACTTCGTTGGATTTCTGGGGCAAAATAATAAATAATAATAATAATAATCAATAATCATAATATAATAATAATCATAATAATAATAATAATAATAATAATAGAGAAACAAATCCAGTTATGTAAATCTACATATATTTAAATTTGAAAAGGGAAACCGAACAGATTCCCGAAAACTATCCTTAGGTATTGAATTTGAATATATGTAATTTACATAACTGTGGAATTGTTTTTCCATTTAAAGACTCGTGCAACTATGAGGATTTAATAATAATAATAATAATAATAATAATAATAATAATAATAATAATAATAATAATAATTCGCAAGGTTTGTCCATCCTTTTTAAAAATGCATGCTTATGAGAGGGTCTATTTCTGTCCGATTATAAATAATAATAATGATAATATATGACATTTTGCCGCTTGTATCTAGCGGCTATAATCTGTTGCAAGGCTCAGTGGGGCTTGAACTTTTTTTTTTATGCTCAATCCTTGTATTATATCCATGCTTTCAAATTTATTGTGTGTGAAGGTCAATTAAGTGACCAAAACGAGAGGTTAAGTCTTGTATATAAGAGGAATGTTATGTATTTCAATAAGTAAGGTCAGTTATATCTAACCTAGAGTGATGACAGTTGTATGCTGCATAAAGTGAGGATAGTTATGTCATGCATAGTATCTTGCATATTGTGGGCAAGTTGTTTTGTGTATGGGGAAGGTGGCCATAGGATAGTGGGAGCATGTTTACCTAACATGTATAGTGACAGTAGTTTTACTGTACATATAGTGCAGTTACATTTTCATGGAGTAGTCAGGGTACTTATACCTTGCTTACAGTGGGGCGAATTTTTTTGGTGTATGGTGAGGATGGGCATAGGATAGTGGGAGCACATTTACCTAACATGTTTAGTGACAACAGGTTTACTGTACATGGAGGTCAGATGCATCTGTTTCGAATAGAGTGACTTGGTTGTTTATCACATACGTACACCAAGAGAGCAGGTTCACCTTACGTAATCAAGTGAGAGCAAGACCTTTCCTCCCCTCTCTGTTTTGCTTTATCTTATTTTTGTGATTATTTTGGGTTGTTTGATGTGTGGCCCAGTTTCTCATCATCCCGTCCGATTGATACGTGTAATTTTATAAATGGCATCCATTGTGGCTTGATGGCCACAAAAGGAGCGGCGCTCTTTTGATCTGTCAAAGCGCCGTCACTTCCCAACACAACAAACAAACGGCTTGTTTATGTTTGTCATTGCTGTTTTTTTTTTTTTTCCTTTTTTATATATATACCGCTGTTGATGTGATCGCTAAATGGGGGAGCGTTTTTATAGCTACGTGCATTTAATGACGCCTCTTTGCTGCAGCCAGGACGTCCGATTTTAAAGTGTTTTTCGCCAAAGGGCTCCGACACTCCGCGCCCTTCGGAGGTGGGACGGAATAACATGACGCCCAGATAGGTGTTTCAGGAGACTGGATCATTTGAGGGTGTGTGTGTAGGGTGCTTAGGGGCGGGCGGTGTTTCTCTCTCCATCCTCTTTAAAGTAGAGGGTTGTGGGCGGTTGCATTTTCTTGTGTTGCTGCTCTCTCTCTCTCTCTCTCTCTCTCTCTCTCTCTCTCTCTCTCTCTCTCTCTCTCTCACCTGCGCGCGTGCCTTTTTACCAGTCGAGCGGCCACTCCAAACACGCCCACCGTCTCTTGCTGTCCTTATTATTCCTTTTGCTACTAATGAGAATTTTATGTATCTCCCCAACCCCCTCTCCCCATCCCCCACCCTCTTTACAACTGAATCCCCTTAGCCTTAAACCCCCTCTCCCCCCCTCTCCTTTTTTGGTGTTTAAAACCTGACGAGTAAAACAGAAATGGAATTCGGTAACTTGATACAAGTCTTTTAATAGCACTTGTGTATTTCACGAGTTTGTATAACGAATTAGTTTTGCTTACTCGGGGAGTAAGCCTACAAACTCCTACGTTGTTGTTGTCGTTGGGGGGTTGGGGTTAGGAAAGCCATGTAAAAGAGCCTTAAAAAGGTATGAAAAGGGTGTTTCGCGTTGAGTTAAAGATACAGGAATTTTAGGGTAGGATATTTGTGATTTATTTATTAGAATGAGAATGTAGAAAATAGTGTGCAATTAAACAGTACAGAAAAATTATTTCTAATAAAATATAGCGTATTTATTTTAATTTTCGTTGGTGAAACAAATGTCTCTTTGACTAGATTTTATCACATTTTAATTTTTTTTGGTGTACTGAATTTAGGCTGTGTCTATTCGAATATTTTGTTTCTACTTATAACTGAGAATGTATGAAAGTGTTTCTTTTGTGTCCTTTTTACTTAATCCTTGTTGTTAGTTTGAGTAGTGCTAAGTATGAGTATTCATTACGAAGGCCACTTCACATAAAGTTAAGAATATAATGTATACAACTTATGCATGAGGGGATTAATCTTGCACGTGTCCCGAGTAACCTGGTGGTCGGATCACGCCTTTTTTCTATAAAGTCTGCTAATGGGTATTGACCAGTTTGGGAGAGAATTTATTGTATATAATTATTTTTTTCTTAGAATATTTCTGTTAATGCACGAAATTTCATTTTGGAGAGAGAATGTATCGTTTCTAAATGTTAAATTGTCTTCATTTTTGAGTATTGTAAATACAAATGGCTTCATTTTTTGAGTACTGTAAATATAAATGGTTTAATTTTTTGAGTACTGTAAATACAAATTGCTTCATTTTTTAAAGATAGTACTTAGTGGTCATCGCTATGTTGAATGAAATAGTATGACAAAATGAACTTCATTTTGTTGATGTAAAAAGTTGAATACCATTTTTTTTATATAAAGAGGAACTAACTAATGTGGTATTTGTAATAAACAAATGACACGATTCTTAGGCTGAGATTGTTATCAGAGGGCGTGCCGTCAACATTGTCATCTCCCTAGGGGGTAGTGCCCATTGCTTTAACCCCTTTCATTTCTGTTATTGTACCTCCATTCATGTCTTCTATCTTTCTTTCCATCTTCTAACAATTGTCATTGTGCAACTGCGAAGTTTTCCTCCTGTTACACATTAAAGCCTTTTTTTACTCTCAAATTTCCTTTCAGCGCTTATGGACCTCATGGGTCCCACCGCTTGGTCTTTGGCCTAAATTTTATATTCGTGTTCTTTCAACATTGTTCATGCATAGGGTTCATAGAGGCATTAGAAGTGTACCCAGATACTTAATAGTTGACAAAAACACATGGAAGTTATAAAATTATTCATGGAATAAAATAATTCTGCAGTTTTTAAAAATTAGATATACCTTGCACTATGCGAAGACGTGCAGTCCTCTCTCTCTCTTTCTTATGCGATGACTCTCTCTCTCTCTCTCTCTCTCTCTCTCTCTCTCTCTCTCTCTCTCTGCCAGCCACGCCCACATTTGTTTCCGACGCCTTCATTTTGAGCGCTCCTGTGAAGCGCGCACGGCGCGCGGTCGTCGATTGGAACACCTACGCGTCCTAACCCCCCCCCCACGGGATCCATAGACCCCCCCCTCCCTCCCTCCAGGCCCACAGGAAGTATACCCCCCTCCCCCTCACTACCATTACCGCTGCTGCCACCACGCCTACTAAACATCTATCGTCGCCTCTCTCTCTCTCTCTCTCTCTCTCTCTCTCTCTCTCTCTTCTCTTGCTTTCCCCATTCATAGCGTATTCGCCCACTCACGCCCACGCACGAATTACGCCCACGACCAGGACTCCTTTGTAGCCCTGGGTTGTCTCAGCTCTGGGCTTTGTGCTTTCTTTGTACTTTTGTACCAAGCATTACATGCAAGCACATGCGGTTTAGCAATTTCTCTCTCTCTCTCTCTCTCTCTCTCTCTCTCTCTCTCTCTCTCTCTCAGCAATAATTCAGCTATAGAATATATGTGTATCTGTATGACTTAAAATTATTTTCTTGCACGCAAATTAATTTAAGAAACTCAATTTTTTTCATTAATCCTTAAAACTCTCTGTGTGTGTGTGGCGCGCGCGTGTGTGTATGTATGTATGTATGTATGTGTATCTTGGACACGTCGTTTGATTCAATAATATATATTTATATTTGACTTTCAAATTGCACTTAACATGAAAAAATTGCTTCATAGATGGCGCATAAGAGGTGTTAAAATGAAACGATTTCATTTATAATATCCATTTAGTAACTATCGCCTGCAAATTGCAGATAAGTGGCGTCGTGTTTGTTCGGATTTCTGACGTGCTAGTGATGAGCTTTCACAGGCGTATAAAGCGTGTATTTCTGAAGATGTTGTTTCATAGGTGACTAACCCACTAGTCACCTGTGTATGTATATGTAGCAGTCATGTTCAGATTATTTAGAATGAAAAGGACTGGAGGAAGTTGAGGTTTTATAATAATAATAATAATAATAATAATAGTATAGTATTGTATATTTGTTTGTCATTATTTGATAGACATTCATAAAATTAGCAGAAAATTCGCCGAAGCAATTTAATGCGTATATGGCGATAACATAAGGCAAGTTTAATAATTGTATATAAAAGATATGCAGACTTCACAAGATATAAATAGACAAACCTGTGTCAAACTGGAGTCAGTAATAATGCTACTTTGGTAATAATAATAATAATAATAATAATAATAATAATAATAATAATAATAATAATATTGATAATTATAATAATGATAATAATAGTCAGACGCTATGTACAGAAATTGCCAGCAAAGACCACCACCCAACATTCCTGTAGGTTTTGAGGCTTTTGTGTATATTAACTGGTGTCAATCTCTTCCGCCCAACCCACACGCGCGCTACTCTCTCTCTCTCTCTCTCTCTCTCTCTCTCTCTCTCTCTCTCTCTCTCTCTCTCTCTCTCTCTATCAATCCAGCCCTCCATACATGCCTCCTGTAAACGCATAATTGGCGTCTGAAATAGAGAGAGAGAGAAGGAGGACTGGCTACCAAAATAATCCCTTCGGGCCAAGTGAGACCTATACAAGTTATATTATAATAGAATCTCTTATTAGTGTCGTCTCTCGCACTTTCATTTGTGGCTGTCCTTTGATTGACACATTGGATACAAATTTAGGATACGGGGAGGGGGAGGTTGATGATGATGTTTTGATGGGGGGTGTGGGGTGATGGGGTGGCTATAGTTGTTGAGTTGTTGTTGTTTTTATGTAAAGGAAACAAAGTATACCTTATACCTTCGTTTCTTCACAGTTTGGTTGTAGTAAAGCTGCCTTAAGGCGCAACATTATTATTTATTATTATTATTATTATTATTATTATTATTATTATTATTATTATTCAAAGAAAATATCCCCTGGTAAATAAAAACCAACGGTGGTAATGAGACTAAATTATAAAATTATTCCTTTTTTCAAAGTTGAAAAATAATTTTCTCTCGGTAGTATTTACCATCTACTGAAACCGTAGCATTCTCCCTCTCTCTCTCTCTCTCTCTCTCTCTCTCTCTCTCTCTCAACAAGGGAATTTATTTTCCATTTCATTTAAATTTTTATTATCGCTCCCATAACTGAAAAATTTAATGATGTATTTATTCTGATTGCATTCATTCCCGAAATTTAAATTTATTCTCTCTCTCTCTCTCTCTCTCTCTCTCTCTCTCTCTCTCTCTCTCTCTCTCTCTCTCTCTCAGGGCTATCCATTATCTCATTTCCCTTCGAAATCGCGGGTGGGGGCGCTTATTGAGCCAGATAATTTTGCACGTTGTGTGTCACCAGTTATCTCTTAATTGACCCATCCTGTTCATAAGTAACGTCTGATCCACAAATGCCAGTTTGAGTACTTCTTGCTTTTTTATATTTTTTATTTATTTTTTTTGGGACCGTTATCGGTAGATATTTCGGTGCCTGTTGTAGAGCAGTCAAGAAATAGGTCTGTGCGTGCCTGATGTGAATGCTTGCGTAATCCGTTGCGCTGGGGCGTATTTAGATGCGCTTTGGGCGTTGAATGCTTCTTATATGATCTCCTTTCTCCAGTATTCTGGCATTGATGTCGTGCGTCTACCTTGTGTTTGGTTTCGTGACTATATATATATATATATATATATATATATATATATATATATATATATATATATATATATTTATAGAGAGAGAGAGAGAGATGATCAACTACATTTTACTGTCTTTGCTCTGTTTTACTACCATTGTTAAGTTTAAAAAAAAAAAAAAAGATACTCAAGTCAATATATTTCCATTACTCCAGTATCGTCGCCAGCATATGAACATTGATACATATCACGTTTAATTCACAGAGAGAGAGAGAGAGAGAGAGAGAGAGAGAGAGAGAGATTGTTGCCGAATTTGGTGTGGGCCAATTTCAGTTTTTGCCCCTAAGTCCATGAAAGGGCAGTTGCCTAGTATCACCATATTGGCAACTGGAGGGAGATCGTATCGATGTAGCTTCCATCAGTAAGGGAGAAATATGTTGAAAAGTAAGCAGTATTCACAAAGGAAACGTTCTAGTGAACTACTTTTGAAGGAAACGCTATCAAAGGAATTACGTTTTCGTTTTGTGATGATCATTTTTAGAGGGACGGACTACGTAAGTAGTTCATAATAATAATAATAATAATAATAATAATAATAATAATAATAATAATGATAATAATAACGTTGATAAACTACTACTACTACTACTACTACTACTACTACTACTACTACTACTACTACTACTATACTACTACTACTACTACTAATAATAATAATAATAATAATAATAATAATAATAATATTGAGAAAAGAAAAAAATACTACTACTACTGCTATGATAATAATAATGATATTAATAATATTGTGGAGAAAATAAAAATAAAAAACACGAGGTCACAAGTGACCCTCAAAAAAAAAAAAAAAAAAAAAAAAAAAAGCTCTACGGAGCAGCCGTGTCGCAACAGCAGTAAACGACCTGAACAAGGTGCGCATGCGCGCGTGTACGAGGCCGTCAGGTAACAGTAGCAGCAGAAGTAACAGCAGCAGCGGTAATAGCAGCAAGCAAGCACGCAAGCGGGCGAAAGCAGCAGGAAGAGCGAGTGTTTCGGTCAAGTCTTGTTCATCCCTGCGTAGCCGTGCGAGCGCGCAGGCGAGCTAGCGAGCAAGCCACTGTGAAACTCGTAACGTTTCTTCGAGGTCGTAGTTATGGATGGGGGAGGAGGGAGAGAGGATTTTTGAGATTTTGGGGTGGGAGGGAGGCGATTGAATATGGGGGGAAATGCTTGCTCTTGTGCACATTGCTTTTTGCTTTAGTATATTGATAGTGTAGTTTATTTTACTGCATTATTAATGTAGTGGTAATTTTCAAGTTTCATGGGAGACGAGTGATTCTTTCCTTCTATGGAATAGATAAATATTAAATGTATATAGATAAAAAAAGAGAGATATATAATATAATATATATATATATATATATATATATATAAAAAATGTATGAACTAACTTGATCACGAAGAATATATAAAACGTGATGCTATGTATAAATAAAGGTTGTTGCCACGGTAGGAAAATTGAAAGGCGGCGAGAAAGCCAAGAACTTTCGGTCTAGCCCGTTTTAACCTTTACTTAGGCAGAACTGATCATACAGATGCAAAAACATAGTACAAGATATATATATATATATATATATATATATATATATATATATATATATATATATATCTATATATATATATTATAATGATAAATGGACAGTTATTAGTTGTTTATAATCTTAGCACGACATATCTTGGAACTCTTACAACGAAAGTGAATACTGATTTAAAGCCAGTATCATGACCAAATGTAAGTGATACATACGATCTCTGTACAAGATGATCGACAGGTCTGAGTCACTCTGCCGCTGCTGATGGGTCATTTCATACGTTGGTAACTTGAACCTGAAAAATCCTGGGTCTTCAGAAATTCCTGTTGTTCAAAGACCTCTCACGACGAAAACGGGAGGGATATTTAACACGCTGTATAGGCTTAGACAACAGGCTCAAGGAACAAGGACAAGTCTAATCTGTATAATCTCTTGGCTGCCGTTAATGCCTGTATCTGTTCGAGTAATTAGATCCCTCTTGGGAGGGGGCGGCTGGCACACGCGTGGGAGGAGGAGGGGGAAGAGAGGGGAGGGGGGAAAAAAAGAAAGGAAGGAGGATAGGACGACGAGGATTGTGGGGGGGACAGGAGGAGGAGGAGGAGGAGGAAAGAAGAAGGAGGACGAGAGGAGGAAGTGAGGAGGAGGAGGCGTAGGTGGATGATGATGACGATGCTGTTTGCATGTGCTCGAAGGCCGTCATTTGAGCCGCTTGTAGCTAGGATGGTTGTAGTTGTTGTCGTAGGTTATTTTTCTGTTGTCGTAACAGGTCCTCTACGAACTTCCATGTAGTTGTAATATTAATGGGCATATTAGTAGATAATGGCATAGCTACTTTTATACTGTAAAACATTTATTTATATACGGGATATTCCTTCGAATGGGAGCCTTTGCTGACAGCCGCATATCAGTAGATAATGATGTTCCTGCTTTATTTTCCTGTTTTTACGGTATAAATCCTTTGTTTTCTTGCTTTTATACTATAAATCCCTTATTTTCCTGCTTTTGCACTCTAAATCCTTTGTTTTCCTTCTTTTACATTATAAATCTTTTGTTTTCTGCTTTTACACTAAAAGTCCCTTATTTTCCAGCTTTTATATTTAATCTTTTATACGCCTGCTTTTACACTACAAATTCCTTATTTTCCTGTTTTTACACTATGAATCCTTTGTTTTTTTCTGCTTTTACACTCTTAAATCCTTTATTTTCGTGCTTTTTTACAATACAAATAATTATTTTTATGCCTTTTCACACTACAAATCCTTTATTTTCCTGCTTTTACGTTTAATTCTTTATTTTCCTACTTTTACACTATAAATCGTTTGTTTTTATGCTTTTTCACACCACAAATCCTTTATATTTCTGCTTTTACGATGTAAATCCGTTATTTTACGTGCAGGAACTGATATTAGTATATGAGCAGCTTGAACTAAGAAGAAGTGGTAGTCTGTGTATAAAAAAAGTATCGCTTGTCATAGCACCGTTTCTGTCTCTTTTAATTATAAAAGATTGAGGCCGCAAAGCTTGTATTTTAATGCCAGTGAATAGTAAATTATTTCTAAAAAAAATTCTTGGTAATTAAATAATACTCATAGCAGCATGAGTCTTGAAACAGAGAAACAAATCCACAGTTATCTATGGATACAAGTCTTTACAAATAAATTTCTACGGAGCGCTTTGGAACAGATTCCCGAAAGATCTCTGTAGAGATTTATTTTCGACCACGTGTACCCATACATAGCTGTAGATTTGTTTCTCCATTCTTTGTGATATTTTGCTTATTTTGTATACTGTTTGTTCACTACAAACTACTTGGCTGTTGTTGTTGCTCTTATTGTTGTTGTTCTTGTTTAAGGGTAGGAAAGGTTTATGGAAGAGCCTAAAAAGGTCGAAGAAGGTGTTTCGTGTTGATTTAAGGAGTTTTAGGATAGGATATTTATGATTTATATATTTATTGGAATGAAAATGTAAAATATTATGTGGATGGTAAACAGTACAGAATAATTACTTCTAATAAAATATAGCGGTTTTTTTTCCTTTGGTGAAATAAGGCTTTATTTGACCATAGATTTTATTCATGTTTTAATTTACGTTAAGTTAGGAATGTAATAGTTTACAACCTATGCGTGAGGGGAATCTTGCACGCATCTCGAGTAAGTTGGAGTTCGGCTCACGCCTTGTTTAATTAGGCATGTGATTTATTCATTTATTTATGTTATCATCACACAGATGAAGGATGTGATCACCAAGCATAATAAATCCAACCAGAAAACAAAACTGGTGTTCACGGAAGCATTTAACCAGTATCATGTGAAAGCATCATGAGATGTTTACATGACATGTTTACATCACACGGGGGGGAGGGTGGCGTTGACCCTTACACTGAACGTAAGACAAAAAATAAATAAATAAATAAATAAACAAGAAGTCTCCCAGTCGACGCAGACGAGGTGACTTTCCTGCCAAAAATGAATAAATAAATAAATAAATAACATTACCCGCTAAAAAAAATTTATTTCTAATAAAAATTTTAAACAACTTTATCGTTAGAAAATAAAACTTTTTAAAATTTCAAATAGAAAAATAGTGAAAATTTTTAAAAATTTAAAACTTTCTCGGTAAAAAGGTTTTAAAAACCTCGATAAAAATTAAATAAAACTTTCTCGCTAAAAAAAATTACTCTCCAAAAAAATCTTCCTTGGTTAAGAAAAGAAAAAAAAAAGGTGATATAACCGAAACGTGTGTTGGGCACTGCTGAAAGGATTACCGGGAGATGAGGCGGTACAAGGAATCGGAATGTCTGCTAGGTTTTTTTTGGATAGGTAAGGGGCAGGGTAGGGTTTGGGAGGAGGGGGAGGTGGACTCTCGTTGGAAGGGGAAAAGACCAAACTGGGGAAAGAAGGAAACGGCGGAGATACGTACAGATGTTGAGGTGGAAGGGCCAGGGGAGGGGGGGAAGGTTGCGGCGGAAGGTTTCCTCCTTGGAACCGGCAAACAAGTGATGGTATATTTTTTTTTCCTCCTGTTGAAATGCGCGAGATAGCGAGCGTGCCGTCTCTCTCTCTCTCTCTCTCTCTCTCTCTCTCTCTCTCTCTCTCTCACAGATAGGCATTGGCTTGCGCACGTGCCTGGGGATACGGCTTTACGAAGAATCTTGGGGCTTGTTGAGGAACCAGTGATTTACTGAGAAAAGGGTGCTTTAGGATGAACATCGCACACGAGAGAGAGAGAGAGAGAGAGAGAGAGAGAGAGAGAGAGAGAGAGAGTCCCTCACCCACCCAATAATTATTTAAATATAAAGGAAATTGAAGATATGTTGTTACATCCTACAGAAATATTTAAACTTTATATCATATTGTAGATATTGAGAGAGAGAGAGAGTAGTTACAGTAAGAACGTCGTTTATTCTGCCACGCCGTTGCTCCTGATTATGAGAGAGAGAGAGAGAGAGAGAGAGAGAGAGAGAGAGGGGAAGGGTTGTAGATCACGGCATATTCCGCCCTAGTCATAACAGTGTGGGCTGTGGCAAGGTCCTATAGACCTTGGGCTGTGGAATTCTGCATGATACATCCATCTCACAAGAGAGAGAGAGAGAGAGAGAGAGAGAGAGAGAGAGAGAGAGAGAGGCAAAGCTGCAACAACAATGGTGATAGCCAGCGGGTACAAACGTTCGAAAGGTTCAGGAGAGTCTCAACGGAGACCGAAAAAACTAAGAAGGCGCAGGAGGTTAGAACCGGACCCGACGATGCTCCGAGCTTTCACTTTCCGCCGCTCTCTCTCCTCTCTCTCTCTCTCTCTCTCTCTCTCTCTCTCTCTTATGAGAGGGATGTACCATGCGGTGTTCCGCAGCCTCTCTTGCTATGACCTGGTCGAGCTATGCCGTGATTCAACAATCTCTCTCTCTCTCTCTCTCTCTCTCTCTCTCTCTCTCTCTATGGATTTACCATGCATCCACAGCCTCACTATGATCTGAAGGGTCTCTCTCTCTCTCTCTCTCTCTCTCTCATACCAGCTGGGCATGGTGGGCATTTGCTACCATGTAGGTAACGCTGAATCCTCATTACCAAGAATCACACACCCCATGCCCACATATGGTTGGTCTTGTTGTTCCTGCGGTGATGATAAACCTTTTAGTGGAGTTATAGACGAGTGTATGTGGGGGTATCTGCTATACATATATATATATATATATATATATATATATATATATATATATATATATATATATATATATATATATATATATATATAGATATATATATATATATATATCCATATATTGATGTAGGGTCTTAACAAAAAAATTTTTTGATTGTTTTGAGGAATATAAATTTTTTTCTTTTTTTATTTAATATTTTTTTTTCGTTATTTTTTGGGGATTTTGTATATTTCATCAGGAAAGCATTTTTTTTATGATTATTATTTTGAGGAATTTAATTTTTATAATTAACACTCAAGTTATTATTTTAAGGTTATTTTTTATTATTTATTTTCGATTAATAAAGGTTTTTATGATTATTTTGAGGAATGTGGTTTTTAATTAACAAGATTATTTTATTATTATTTTGAGGAATATACTTTTTATCAAATTATCATAAGCCTTATTTTACGATTATTTTCAGGAATTTGGTTTTTGTTAGCTATCTAGAATGCCTTTCGTGTGTAAATCCAGCATTTTGCTTACTATTTTTTTTAATGTTTTATTTTGAAGAGAACATACATTTCCATTGAGAGAGAAAAAAAATCTGGTTTTTATTTTTTTATTTTTATTTTTTTATTTTTTTTATTTTATTTTTTTTTAGGAAAATACTATTTATTGCAATCGACCAGGAAATCTTAACTTCAATTTAGAGAGAGAGAGAGAGAAGAAGAGAGAGCGAAAGCAGCTTGTTATCATGTTTTTTTTAAGAGAAAATACATTTATTTTAATTGCCCTTTGAGTCTTCATTTCATTTAGATACACGTTGAGAGAGAGAGAGTGTGTGTGTGTGTGTGTGTGGAGGCCGCAGCTGGCTATCGTAATACCCGATAAATGACGAGGCCAGTGAACGGAAGCATTTGTTTTAGTTACCAGAAGAACGGAAGATCTAGAACGGGGCGGTGTTCTAGTTCCCTCGAATCAACAGCATAAAGAAAAAGAAATTTAGTTCGTATAAATATGTACATATTTATACACAAATATCAAACACACGGTACTACGGTAGTTCTTGTAAATTACATCGTCCGTGTTCCATAAGAACGCGATTGAAAGTAATATTGACTAATGGTAATCCTCGAGGTGTTTTCTTCGGCTAGTGCACAAAATCATGTTTCAGGTTACGCAAACCAGTATCATACCCCACTTCTCTCTCTCTCTCTCTCTCTCGGGGGAGTGGGTGATGGTGGAGGTAATCGGTCATTAACTAAGTATGCTCAACAAATAACGTGCTTACGCCGTCCTTGACCTAATGTAATTGTAAGATGTTTCACGTTCGCTTCGGGTATTGCACATTGAGACTGACTCTCTCTCTCTTTCTCCATTTACTTCAGTATAATAGGTACAACGATGGAAAATTTTACTCTCTCTCTCTCTCTCTCTCTCTCTCCTCTCTCTCTCTCTCTCTCCAAGAAGTTCAATATGTGAGGTACAACGGTCGTTCATTTGCATTCTCTCTCTCTCTCTCTCTCTCTCTCTCCAAGAGTCAATAAATGTAGTACAACTCGTTCTTGCATCTCTCTCTCTCTCTCTCACTCTCTCTCCAAGAAGTTCAATATGTGAGGTACAACGGTCGTTAATTTGCATTCTCTCTCTCTCTCTCTCTCTCTCTCTCTCTCTCTCTCTCTCTCTCTCTCTCTTTGTATTTTGTATGGTTTCTCAAGGCGTAGGTGCTGCAGTGGCTTCCTTGAGTGGTACTTAGTTTGCAGCTCAAGTAGGTTGCGTAAGGGGCTGGAGTAGGTATAGGTGGTCTGCTAACTTCAGAAAAGAAGAAAATGGTCTTTGAGAAATAGTGTTCGTGGAATCATGGGCGATTTAGTTCTGAAATGACAGTTTAAGTCGACTTTTAAAATTTGTACGTCAGTCGGCAGTGGTCATCATGTTGATCATGTGTAAGCGAAAATCTCAAAAAAAATAACCTTAAGAAAAATATAGCCCGTTTTAGTTAAGGAATGGCATTTAAAACCGACATTTCGAAACATGACGTCAGTCATGTTCATCTTATTCGTCGTGGAAAATCTCAAAAACAACTTGTGGAATTAAAGCCAATTGTAGTCTAGACATTACATTTAAAATCGAGATTTAATGTCTACAGATGTGTCGACAGTGTTCAGCTTGTTGTCGTGTAAGTGGTATTCTCAAGAACTTGTGGAATTATAGCCAATTTTAGTCAAGAAATGGCGTTTGAAATCGACATTTTCAATCTGTACGTCAGTCGTGAGTATTCGTCTTGTTCTCGTGTAAGTGAAATCCTCAAGAAATAAAAATAAAAAAAGCTTGAAATATAACAGTGGGGTTCTTCGCTGATAAACTCGGCCTGTCTTTTTTCAAGAACTTAAAAAAAAAAGATTAAAATAACAGAGTATAGTTCTGTCTGTGTCTTCTCAGGACAAACTTAAAAAAAAGGATACATCTAAACGGTGGAGTTCTTAGTTGATAAATTCTGTCTGTCTTTTTTCAAGAGCTTAAAACAAAGTCTTGACATACCAGTGTATTTCGTCGCTGATAAAGTCTGCCAGTGTCTCTTCTCAAGACGAACTTAAAAAAAAAAAATTGAAATATAACAGTAAAAAAAAAAAAATGAAATATAACAGTGGAGTTATCCAATGGTAAACTCGGTGTTTATTCACGAACTTAAAAAAATAAATAAATAAATAAACTATAACAGTGGAGTTCTTCGCCGATAAACTGTCACTGGCGTTTTTCAAGAACCCAAAGAAGAAGAACTGGAATAACAGTGTAGTCTTTGCTGATAAAGTCTGTCTCTTTTGCAAAATCTGAAGGCGGAAACAAAGAGCGGCACATCAGTCATCATCAGTGCAGCGGGGCGTTGCAAGACGCTGCAACGAAAGGTACTTGATGCTTGGCTTCTGGTATGGAAAAAAAAAAACGGTTGCTTGCATTAAAAGGATCGCAAGGCGTCTTGACGTGAACTGGCTTTTTCGTAGTACTGTCTTATTTTAATACTATTCATTATTATTATTATTATTATTATTATTATTATTATTATTATTATTATTATTATTCATTTAAGTGTGCTTGGTTCATTCCCAGTGCGGTAGAGATTATTAGATTATCATTATTCAAATGAGGCCTTGGTTCGATCCGTATGGAAAATAGGGATTTATTTATTTAATTTAATGACAATAATTTAAGAACATTGATAAAGGTGGTTGGGGGTTGGGAATTTGATGTTTAGGCCGTTTCACAACCATTTACCGAGTTGAGTGTCCGGGGGGATATAATATATATGTATATATATATATATATATTATATATAATATATATATATATATATATATATATATATAATTATATGTATATATAATTTCTTCGTAGCTTTTGCCGTAAAGAAATAGACAAGTTAATTAAGCCATTAGGAATCAGATTCAATATTTCCTTTTAAAAAGATACAACAGAAGTGTCAGAATCAGCATTCTGTCGATCTACTCGTGGGACTTTAGAGAGAGGAGAGAGAGAGAGAGAGAGAGAGAGATAGAGAGAGAGAGAGAGATTATTCCCCGTTTGCATATCTTTACCTTTATTTGAATCTTAAAACAATGAGGTGAACTGTCAGGTAAATAACTGTACATAATTGTGCTTCAGACATTCTATTTATTTATTTGTTTATTTAATTGGATTCTCTATTTATTTGTGTGTTTATGTGTTCATTTATTTGTATTTACTTTTTTTAAACACATCAGGTTGATACCGTTTCACTAGGTGAAGGAGAGGGCGAGAGAGTGGGGGGGTGGGCCGGGCGGAGATTATGTGACAAAATAGAAACAAGGAAAGACTTAGAGAGATTACAACTGTGATGAAGTAGGAGAGAGAGAGAGAGAGAGAGAGAGATAGTTGGAGAGAGAGAGAGAGTGAAGAAATAGTAATCATTGTGAGAGGTGAACTGTTATTAGTTTCATGTGATATATCTATGGCAGCAACTTCTCAAGGAATTTTTTTTGGTCGATGTGAAGTGAAGCATAAAATTCGACAGCTTAGAACCGGCGCACTGGATCGTCGCGTCTCCCATTATACATATAACGGTCTGTCTCACTTCCCCTGTACTTATCTTTAGTATATATATATATATATATATATATATATATATATATATATATATATATGTATGATATATGTATGTATGTATGTATGTATGTATGCATGCATGTACATGCATCGCAGACGAAATCATGCTACTGGAAATACATGTGTATTTATACAGACAGGCGTGATTGCAACGGGAATGCAGTCTCTCTCTCTCTCTCTCTCTCTCTCTCTCTCTCTCTCTCTCTCTCTCTCTCTCTCTACACGCTATTTATATATTTATATTATGTGTGTGTGTTTATTATCACTTGCCTGAGTGTTTACATTACTCGGTGATTAGTCCCTAATAATAATATAATTATAATAACAATAATAATAATAATAATATCTTCATACGATCACACTCACTCTTGCATTAACAATAGCAATAGTTATGCAATTAACTCCTTACTGGCAGTCTGCAAAGATTCTAAATAAGGCAACTCCAGCCCAGGCGGTGCATGTATTGACTCCTTAAAAGGCTTCGCGAGAGAGAGAGAGAGAGAGAGAGAGAGAGAGAGAGAGAGAGAGAGAGAGAGAGAGAGAGAGATATTTAAAGCTGGGCAGCAGGAGAGAGCAGGAGCCCGACAGATAACTAAGTATTGTACTGAATTACGTCGTGTCAAAGGAAGACACTCATGAGCAGAGGTCTCAGAATTGGCCTTCAGTAAGTTCCTGGACTCTCTCTCTCTCTCTCTCTCTCTTCTCTCTCTCTCTCTCTCTCTCTCTCTCTCTCTCTAAGGCGCCCATCTTTAGTGTTAGAAAATTGTATCTCATGGACGCCAGCTTATAGTAATGAGACTCTCTCTCTCTCTCTCAAAAACACCTATCTTCAGTGTTAGAAAATTATATCTCATGGACATAGTATAGAGACTCTCTCTCTCTCTCTCTCTCTCTCTCTCTCTCTCTCTCTCTCTCTCTCTCTCTCTCTCTCTCTCTCTCACGAGAGGTCCCTTATAATTCCCCGTCAGTTCGGATCCCGCAACGACGAACGAATCCCAATAATAAGTAAAGAAATGGCTGGTACGAATGCCTTACTCCTGCTACGAGTCATCTCAGAGCATTTTTCGTTACAGCAGGAGACTTCATTTATCAAGCCAGATGTATATGCTGAACTCTTAGTCTCATGGTTCATGCGCGTCTAAAAATATCACGAAACACGATTCGTATATTATTTATGCTTGTAGAAGTCGTATTACGTTGAAGCTTGTATTTGATGTCAGTGGCCCTTGTGGGCTTGTTCCACATGAGTAGGGTTCGTCTTCTGAATAATAATAATAATAATAATAATAATAATAATAATAATAATAATAATAATAAGAATAAGGGTGATGGTTTGCGGTACTAAGGATAAAGAAAAAAATAAACATCAATACGGAAGAATTATATTAAAAAGTAACATGGAACATGAAGTCCAAACTTAAGGTAAAGGAGAATATCTTGTGAGTGATTTTACAGTGGTGAGGCTAGGATGATTCTCTCTCTCTCTCTCTCTCTCTCTCTCTCTCTCTCTCTCTCTCTCTCTCTCTCTCTCTCTGTTGCCCACACTCAAGCATACACAAGGGCAACCCACAGCAGTGATTAACTGCAAGGTACAAAATTATTTCGTTTCTCGTGTAAACTTGCTGTTGATCTCTGATATGTGGGAGAGAGAGAGAGTGAGTGAGTTCACAAATACTGAAAAAATTGACTTGTCTAGGTTGCTGGCTTGTCTAGGTTGCTGGCGAACGGAATTGGTTGGTCTGTGGTGTGTGTGTGTGTGTTTTTTTTTTTTTTTTTTTTTTTTTTTATGGGTGGGTGGTTGGAAGAGGTTAACGGATTAGTTTGACAACAAGACAAAACCTTGATGACCTCACACGTCAGTCAGCCCTCGCATAAAGCCTAGCTTTTTTCCGAAGTTAACTCGAACATTTAGTATTAAAACGCATATCAGGTCTTCAGAGCATCAGCTGGTAGGGCAAGTTCTTGGTTACCCTTTATATAAATTGTGTTTGATTGGTAAAACCCAGCTAGAGTTGAGTACGACAGCGATTGTTGGCGGTTTAATGTGGGACCATCTCCTTATAAGGGAAACGGACTATTGGGAAAATATATAAATATCTTATTTGATATATGTGACCTTGTTAGGTTGACATTATATATCATATGATTTGTACCCTAGACCCCCCATCCCCCTTTAAATCTCCCACAGTACCATATTTGTCCCTGACTAAAACAGAATTTTGTCAGTTGCTGTTATGGAATTTCATGGGCTAAACATACAGGGTGTCCATAAAGTCCTAGTACCATTCCCAGCAGTAAATACTTGTAATGGTACTGGGACTTTATGAACACCCTGTATATATATAAACGTTTTAATTGACTTTCATGTGACCTCTATATTAAGTTTAAATCTGCCTCAGTATTATACATAGTCCCTAATTAAAACAATTGTAAACAGTTGCTAATATCGGAATATTATGGGATACTATCATTCAGCAAATTTTAACTTGGCCTTATGCAAGAAAAGGCAATTCTGCCTTTGTATAAGGAAGTGTCCTTTTGACAGCGAAGGGCGGGCGACGGTAATCAAAAATAAACTAAAAAACAAGTTACTTGTTTTAACTGGTCTTGGTATGTTTTTGCGTAAGGCAGTTTTTGTGGCTTGTTTGTGTGTTTGCGTATGTGTGCGTGTGTGTGTTGGTCTAATTCTTGATTTCTGTCGAAGGACGCTCCTAAAACTGTTTTATATGCGAAGTTCCCAAAATAATCCTCAAGCCTGTCTAGAGTTTAGTATTATAGTTGTAACATTGAAGGGAATTGGTTTTTAACAAATTGATTGAAATATTTTATGTTGTGTGGAGTAACTACAACTGCGCATGCGCCCTGAATAAGATGTGTGGTACCTTTTACAAGGATTGGACATAACTTACATTTGTATCCATTTATTCATTAATTTGTTTAACTTAAATTTTTATCAATTTATTCATTAATTTGTTTAACTTAAATTTTTATCAATTTATTCATTAATTTGTTTAACTTAAATTTTTATTAATTTAATCATTAGTTTAACTTAAATTTTTATCAATTTATTCATTAATTTAACTTAAATTTTTATCAATTTATTCATTAATTTGTTCAACTTGAATTTTTATCAATTTATTCATTAATTTTTTTAACTTGCATCTTTATCAATTTATTCATTAATTTGTTTAACTGGAATTTTTTCATCAATTTATTCATTAATTTGTTTAACTTGAATTTTCATAAATTTATTCGTTAATTTGTTTAACTTGAATTTTTATCAGTTTATTCATTAATTTGTTTATTTGTTTTTTCTTGTTATAAAAATGATCTTTTCTTTTTTGTATTTCCCATTGCCTTCTGTGGCTCATTTCGAATGAACGTCATATTCCTTGGAAAATTGCCCCTATGGACTTGTTCCATAAGAAAGAGGGTTCATCTTCTGCATAATAATAATAATAATAAATAATAATAATAATAATAATAATAATAATTAACAATTCGTTTATACCTAATTCATAATATCAGGGAACGGTAATGGAAGAACTGCTTAATGAAAGATAAAGCGAAGAACTGGCTGAATCACTGCCTGGTAACAAGGGAGAATGAGGAGAGCTTTTAAGCAACAGTAGCAGAAGGAAACGGAGTGTGATGAATGAGTGAGGAACTGGCATCCTTCCATTGTTGTCAAATAAAGGGACGCTTTATCCCAAGTACCATTCTCTCTCTCTCTCTCTCTCTCTCTCTCTCTCTCTCTCTCTCTCAGGACTGCCTCCCACTGAGGGCCTTGGGGCAAACCCGAACAAGAGTAAGGTCTGAAGGAA
>NC_061092.1:30706689-30711689 GCF_015104395.2 Macrobrachium nipponense | reverse complement strand
AATGTATGTATGTAGTTTTATGTTCCAAAAATACAAAACTTCTGAAATTCAGAATATACATTACAGATAAAACACAGTTTACGGGACACGAATTCCCCTTTTCCCCCTCCCCCTCCCCCTCCCCCACCCCTCCCCCATATCCCTTCCCCTCCCCATTCTTGCCTTTGCGGCCCCATTTGCGCACGCGCCATAGCCGGATATAAGAACTTCATCCCATCCACTTGAAATGACCCGACACATTCACCCGCCCGCCCACCCACTCACCCATCCACCCACCCACCGAGCCAGCGGACGTGGGCGGATGACCTCATGAATGTCAGGCAGTGCCAGGCAGCAGTGCCACCCGCTGACCTCCTTCGGCTCTTGTTGGGTTTGCAATATCCCCCTTAAGATGGCTTCTGGCCTTCCCGAAAAGCGCTGCTTCTGTTGGAGTGACGCCTCCTCCTCCTCCTCCTCCTCCTCCTCCTCCTCCTCCTCCTCCTCTCTCTCTCTCTCTCTCTCTCTCTCTCTCTCTCTCTATCTCTCTCTCCTAAATTGCGGTAAGAATGGTTTAAATCGGTTCTCCCGGTGTACACATTTATGATCTGAAAATGTTTTGTTTATGTAATTCGTAATTTATTTATTCAATCTTCCTTTCCAGAAGTATTCCTTTCCAAAGGTCTTCTTTTCCAGATGCCTTCCTTTCCAGAGGTCTACCTTTTCAGAGGTATTCCTTTGCAGAGATCTTCTTTTCCAGAAGTATTCCTTTCCAGAGGTCTTCCTTTCCAGCATTCCATCTCGGTGAATGCATGCGACATAAGTAGATGGTTACAGCGATCATCGACCGTTTTTAGCAGAGAGAGAGAGAGAGAGAGAGAGAGAGGAGAGAGAGAGAGAGAGAGAGAGAGTGCGGGGGTTGGGATTATGCTTAAGGGATGAATGAAATGTGTGAGAAAGAGAGAGAGAGAGGGAGAGAGAATGAGAATTTTGAAAGTTTCCATATTACAAACACGAGACATGTATGTCAAAACACGTATGAAATGTGTGTGTGTGTGTGCTGCTGTATCCTTTAATTACCAAGAAAAGAACGAGAGTATGCGAGATTTACACCCCCGCCCCTTGCTGAGAGAGAGAGAGAGAGAGAGCGAGAGCGAGAGCGAGAGCGAGAGCAAGAGCGAGCATCTTGCAGGCCGGCAGGTCGGGGGAAGGTTTTGGAGGGGTGACCCTGAGCATCCAAGTGTGTATCTAAATCAGCGAGCGATTCTGGGCGTTAATTGCGAAGGCGGGAATTTGCAGTACGTCTAGACGGCACAGGATGTTCGCTCCTTTCCCCCTGCCTTCCTTGCTTCCTTCCGCTTGCTTGCTTTCTCGCTTGCTTGCTTGCTTGCTTGCTTGCGGACCGCCTTGGCTTGCGTCTTGCGATGTGCACTCATCCGTGCATTATGCCTGTTAAGTGTGGCATGAGGGATATGCCCGGAATCCTAGGAGCGAGTGGGATTCTCTCTCTCTCTCTCTCTCTCTCTCTCTCTCTCTCTCCTCACACACACACACACACAATATGATTATATATATATATATATATATATATATATATATATATATATATATATATATATAATTCTTTTATACATATTTTTTAGTTTTCTATCTAATTTTATTACGGCGTCAATAACCTAGATATTGTGACGCCAGTTTTAATTGGCATAATCAATCTCTCTCTCTCTCTCTCTCTCTCTCTCTCTCTCTCTCTCTCTCTCTCTCTCTCTCTCTCACCGCGTGGTTTCTGTGATGACTCGACAGTCGACGTTCTCCCAGTCACCAGTCTAGTGCACTATCGGGTTCCTGTCTCTTGCTTTTCTTTTGCCTTTCATAGCCATGACTTGTTCGTATCATGTTTTGTTTTCTTGAGTTTTTTTTTTTTTTTTTTTTTTTTTTTTTTTTTTTTTTTGTTTTTTTTTTGGGACATGGCTGGTGTTATAAGTTTTATTATTTATTTTCTTTGGATTATTCAGGTCGATTTTTTTGTAGGTAGGTCTTTATTGTGCTTTGGTTTTGTGCCAAGTTTTTCATAAATAATTTTGATTGATTTTCCTTTTTTTTTGTGTAGTATTTTTTAATCACTTCTAAAATAATTTCCAGTCATGTGGCAAATCTGTAATGTAACCAGTTTTCCGTATACATTGTTAAGCAAAAAAAAAAAAAAAAAAAAAAAACAAAAAAAAAAAAAAAAAAAAAAAAAAAAAAAAAAAAAAAAAAAAAGGCGAGCACATAACTCCATAAAAAAATAAATAAAAAAAGACACTCCGGGCTTCTGAAATAGGATCTTTGCGAGGGATACGGGAGTCGAAACGTAGTGGGATGTTTTCAGTTAGGGGTGAGTTGTTATTTTGGGGGTTAGGGCCCAGGAGGGGTCCTTAGTCACCGGAAACAGATGCTCACGTTAGATCGTTCCGCTTACAATCTCTTTCTCTCTCTCTCTCTCTCTCTCTCTCTCTCTCTCGGTGTTCAGAAGTGAGAAGTGTGAGATCCTCTGCTGATACCAGGCAGCCTCTCTCTCTCTCTCTCTCTCTCTCTCTCTCGTTTGATTTATGAATCTCGGGAGACGCTGGCCGTCAGTCCCATGTAATTGAATAAAAAAAAAAAAAAAAAAAATTCCCAAGTGGCACTGTTGCGGAAGTGCCCCATATGGCACTGACAGCGGGAGACCTTTTTTTCCTTCTGTGGCACTTTTCTCCCTGTAGAGGATTTTTTCATTTTTTACTGTAAATTTTGTCCTTTATTTGTTTCCGTTTTATTTTTTTCTGTAATTTTTCAGTATTTCTTCCTTTTTAATTTTCTTCTATGGCCCTTTTTCGCCTGTAGACTTATTTTCAATATTTCTTAATTTTTTATATTTTTTTTCCCTGTAACTTTTTAAAATAAAATTTCTTCCTTTTTTTTTGTCAGTTTCACTGTTTTCCTTGTAGATTTTCTTCTAATATTTCTTCCTTTTTTATTTTTTTCTCTTTCAGCTCAGGACTAATATACAGATGATAATAATAATAATAATAATAATAATAATAATAATAATAATAATAATAATAATAATAATAATAATAATAATAATAATAATAATAATAATAATACCATGGGACACCAGAGTAGATGAGAAACATAGAGGAAAAATTTGATAACTATCAACACCTGAAAATAGAAATATGAAGGATATGGGACATGCAAGTGGAAATTGTACCCTTGATTATAGGGACACTAGGCACGATCCCAAGATCCCTGAAAAGGAACCTGGAAAAATTAGATGCTGAAGGTAGCTCCAGGACTCGTGCAGAAGAATGTGCTCCTGGAAACAGCGCACATAGTTAGAAAAGTGATGGACTCCTAAGGAGGCAGGATGCAACCCGGAACCCCACACTGTAAAAACCACCCAGTCGAATAGGATGACTATGGTAGACATCAAAAAAATAAATGATAATAATAATAACATAGAATTATTTGTCAGCTAGAGCAGCTAGAGACCGTAGTCAGACTTTCTTTCGCTTTCTTTCATCCGTGACATGAAGAGAACTTTCTGCTACCGTAACACTACTAATTTGTCTAGTCACGTAATCGTAGCTTTCGTTCGTGGTTTGCGGCTCCAGGTATTTTTCTCCGGTTATTATTTTTCCCATTTATTTACCTTTGCTGTTTTATATTCGTCGTTTTCTTTTATATTTATTTACCTTTGGTTTTAGTGTTTACTTATTTTTCTTTTATATTTTTTATTTACTTACCCTTTTTATATGTATTTACCTTTGTTTTTTTATATTCATTTACCGATGTTTGTTAATATTTATTTGGCTTTTTTTACATTTTTATTTATTTACCGTTTTTATATGTATTTACCTTAGTTTTTTTTTTATTTATTTGCCTTTGCTTTTTATATTTATTTATTTTATGTATCTACCTTCCTATTTCTATATTTATCTACATTTTTTTTATATTTGTTTAACTTTGTTTTTGTATTTATCAACCTTTGTTTGGGCGTCAATAAAAACCAAAGCCTCTACAGAACTATTACCTTCACTAAAACCATTGAATGAAAATGTGTAGCATGTACAAACTTCCTTTGTTTGTGTTTGTGTGTTTGCTTCTGTTAGCCGGGAAATGGGAAATTCAAGAATGGGTTGACGGAAATTGATGAGATTTCAAGTCGCTTAGTGAATTAAACCTCCTGGAGGTTGAATTTGAATGAGGTAGTTTTCATGGCGCTATTTGAGAGCGTCGTCTAACATAAGTTTATATTATTATTATTATTATTATTATTATTATTATTATTATTATTATTATTATTATTATTATTATTAACGTGACTTCACTCGCTCATGAGGTATTCTACTCGTGCGCATATATATATACGTGTGTGTAATATATATATATATATATATATATATATATATATATATATATATATATATATTATATATATATATATATATATGAGAGAGAGAGAGGAGAGAGAGAGAGAATTCTCTTTCTCTGCAACGGTGGTTTCGAGTTCATCTGTGCTGCTGGATTAGCGTGAAGTTACAGTAGACTGCAAACACAAAAAGAAAAAAAATCTTAAACAGTTTACAAACTTGTATGTTTATATGTGTCTGGGTTATCTTTCTTTGTGTCTGTTGATTGATGAGCGAATTCCATCGTGTAGAACGGGCGGTTTTTTTTTTTTTTTTTTTTTTTTTTTTTTTTTTTTTTTTTTTTTTGTTTTTTTTTTTTTTTTTAAGGTGGGTGGGTGGATTGATATCCTCAATGTGATGTGTTTATGTTGTGTTTGGGAGATATCAGTTTCAAGTGACAGCGCTTTCCGTGATATATGTCGTGTTTTTGCGATGTGTTGTCTGTTTTTACACGTGTTTTTGTTTTGAGTTGCGTTAGTCGCTTAATGCTGGCCTCTGTTGCCTATGTAACATGGTTGATTCTGTCTGCTGGTAGTGTTACGTGGTCGCAAATATAATAAATTATTATTTATTTATTTATTTTGCTTT
>NC_061092.1:30699189-30704189 GCF_015104395.2 Macrobrachium nipponense | reverse complement strand
TATATATATACATACATACATAGAGAGAGAGAGAGAGAGAGAGAGAATCGTGTTCCTTGCATTTCCCAGCTATCTCCCGCCTTGGGATAGATCACGCTAGCGATATCAATCAGTCAATCAGCTGATATTCGGTCGCTTAATGCCATGTGCAGCTGCAACCCGCCTCCCGATTTGAGTTTTCCCGAATTGATATTTACCAGATGCGACGATCCGACTTCTTTTGTTTATTCCTCAGACGCGCCTTTGGTGGCTGGTGGGTGTCACGCTGACTTTTTTTTTTTCATTTATTTCGAAATTGTTTCTCGTTATTTGTTACTCAATTATTCAATTTTTTGCTTTGTCACATTCATTCTTTGTTTTTACCACGTAACAGTTGTTATTTTTTACATGTACCATATTTATATTAAGGTAATTTACCCTGGTAAAAATATATTTTACCAGGGAATTATTTCATATAAATTTTTTTATTAACAATAACAAATGTACGTATACAATATATACATACATACACACACATATATAGTATATATTCATCTGTAGGAATGTATTACAATGCATGCATACATACACATTTTATATGTATATATATATATATATATATATATATATATATATATATATATATATATATAAACATGTGTGTGTGAGAGAGAGAGAGAGAGAGAGATAGAGAGAGAGAGAGAGAGGGGTATAGGTGTACATTCTGACAAGCGACACTGGCAAGATTTAGATTTTACGACGTCTTCCTCCTTCAGTAGCGACATCCAAACGACAGTAGCGGCGGCAGCGGTAGATGGTGTCGCGGTCAGACCCTTTAGTGGTTCTGTGGGTGTTGATTTTTTCGTGGCTTTTGCGGTCTTAGGGGTTTTAGAGCGGAAGGCAGGAAGAAGTAGTAGTATATAGTAGTAATATAGTAAGCAGGCAGAGTAGGGCCTAGGAGATTGGAGGGGGAGGGGGTGTTTTCTAGGGGAGGAGAGTGGAGGGTGGGGGGAGAGGAGGGTGGTCTGTATGGGAAGGGGGTTCACTAGGTGAAGGGAAGGGGAGGTTGTTCGCTGCGATAGGTGAGTGGAGGGGGTGTTTTTTGGGGGAAGGGGAGGGGAGGTGCTTTCTTGGGGAAGGGGTAGGGAGGTTGTTTCTGTAGGAAGGGGAGGGGAGGTTGTTTTTTTGGGGGAAGGAGAGGGGATTGTTGCTCGCTAAGGAAAGGGAGTAGAGGGGAGGGGGGTGTTCTCTAGGGAGGGGGAGGGTTTTTATAGGGGAGGGGGGGAGGAAGGAGGGAACTGTGTTCTTTTAAGGAGGGGAGGGTGTTCTCCAGGAGGAGTTCTCCAGGGCAGGGAAGGGAAAGGGATGGGGCCGTTCCCCAGGGGAGGAATGGAGGTAGGGAGGGGGTGTTTGGGTAGCCTAGGATATTATTGGTTAAATGCGGATTTTGTGTGCGCGCACGTGCGTGTGTGTGTGGACAGTATTACGCCTATTTCTGGGTATCGCAAGGTCGGTTTACTATTACCAACAGGTTTGTTAGGTGCGTTTTTGATGAGGATAGCGTACACTCATTCATTTTGTCTTTGTGGAAAGATAATATATATTTTACGGGAACACTTTCAGAATTCGGATTTCTTACGTTCAGTGCTTGTTACTTTTCCCTAAGTCTAAGCTTAGCTACTTAACCGCACGCACATACCAGTAAAGCTGCTTAAGTAATATGAGTTGTAATAAAGTTTTTCTCGTCGGACGATCGTAGTGATGACTTTACAAGTTCATAATCGGCTTAGAGAGATCACAAAAATTGGTAATTCATATGGTCTACATATAATAGCGATTATGTTATTATTATTTTTATTATTATTATTATTATTATTATTATTATTATTATTATTCACTTTCTAAAGAAACACTGACTATCGGAATACTCAGCCAAATCTTATTGTATTGTCATCAGCAGTAGTAGTACTAGTATTAGTAGTAAAATAGAATATTAGTAAATAGTATTTTGTATCTTTTTTTTTTCTCAAACCTCGGAGGTAAAATAAAAGTGACTTTCCTAAAACCGGAAACGGATGTCAGCAATCAAGAAAATTATTGCACGAGACGAAATGCAAAATTTTAGGTGACTGAAAGTTCCTCTCCCTCTCTCTCTCTCTCTCTCTCTCTCTCTCTCTCTCTCTCTTGTTATTCAGTATTTAATGGAGCTACCCTAAACTCGATCTTTTTTCATAAGGTTCAGCCGTCAAACTTTTTTTCATTAATTTTTTTTTTTTTTGGAGTAATTATTTTTTTGTTTTTTTTCAAGCAGGATGTTTTGTCTTTTATTGTCAGACAGAAGTCTTTGCTTAGGTCAGACAGGTTCTTTTGTTTGTGTTTATTTTTGGTCAGGCAGATTTTTATTTTTTTATTTTATTTTTTATTTTTAATTTATTTATTTATTTATTTTTTTTTTTTGCCAGACAAGTTTTTTCCAGTCTGCTTTGGGTCAGACAGTAGTATTTGTCATACTTCTCTTCGGTCAGACCGAGGTTTTTTGTCATTTTTTTTTATTGGTCAGACAAGGTTTTTTTTGTCAGATTTTTAGGTCAGGTCAGACACGCATTGTCATAATTTTTTTGCCTTTATTAATTTTTGTCAGAACTGTTTTCGTCAGTTTTTTTTTTTTTTTTTTTTTTTTTTTTTTTTTTTTTGCCAGAATTTTTTTCGCCAGGGGAGTTTTTTTTTTTTTTTTTTTTTTTTTTTTCAATTAAATTCACAAAATATGTAGTGTTCGCGCATCGAGGAGCGCATGCGTTCCAGAGCACAGATCAGCCTTTGAGACTATCAGTAGCTAATTGGAAATCCCTTCTAGGGGTTTAATCTTTTCATTAGTTGTGGGTAACGCTCAATTAAGTCTCTCTCTCTCTCTCTCTCTCTCTCTCTCTCTCTCTCTCTCTGTCGATTCATAGTCTCTCTCTCTATGTGTCGATTCATGTCATTGTTCTCTCTCTCTATGTGTCGATTCATAATGTCATTGTCTCTCTCTCATGTGTCGATTCATAATGTCATTGTTCTCTCTCTCTCTTCTCTCTCTCTCTCTCTCTCTCTCTCTCTCTCTCTCTCTCTCTCTCTTCCATGTGCGTCGATTCATAATGTCATTATTCTCGTTCGCTCCGTACCGTAACATCATTGATGTCATATGATAATGCATCCTTGTGATGAGCCATCGATGGAATGATGCAATCGCATGGTGATACATCCATACGATGATTCATTCATCACTTTCCATGACCAGTGATGACATTGTAACTGCCGTGTATATGTAGATGCTTGAATTATTACGAGTGTTAGATAAGTTATAATAATCTCAAATGTATGATTTTTGAATGATGGGGACTTTCATTTTCTTTGTTAGATTATGTTTTGTAAAGTTTTATAATTTATTATTCTTTGTTCATACATTCGTATGTATTCAGGACAGGCATACGTAAGCATATGTGCGTTTTTTCATTATTGATACATTCCTTGTGTATACATAAGTAAAGGTACGGGTTTTTATATGCTCTTGGTTCTGTTTATACATTCCTTGTGTATGGATTTAAAAAGATACAATATGTTGCATTTTTTATTTCATGCTATTTACTTATTTTTTATGAATATGCCTGATAAGTCGTTAGAAGTTTGAAATTGTTTTAAATAAAACTCCTGGTTATGTTGTAGGTCATTGAAGGCTTTATTTGTCTGCACTGTCTTATTCATTTATAAATAACCAGTGGGATATTTTGGCTAATTACAAACTCCCTACATGTTAGAGTTTTGCAACTGGGTTAAAGAAAACTCCTGTTTATTCTTCAGGTTATTGCAGGCTTTATTTGTCTGCACTGTGTCATATTCATGTATCAATAACCAATGGGATATTTTTATTATTTACAAACTTCCTTTATTGTAGAATTCTGCAAGTGCTGTAAAGAAAAATCCTGTTTATTCATAGGTCAGTACTGTCTTTATTTTTCTGCATACTTTGTGCCATTATTATGTAATAATAAGAATTTTCTTTGGCGTCGACATAAGAATATATAATTTATTCATTTACGGATGACAGTTCCATCATTTCAATTTCCACTCTTGCCATCTGCTAATCAAGCGAAAGCAAAAGGTTCATTATTCATTATCACTAAACATCCCCCATCCCCTTCCCCGCCCACGCTTCGCCTTATCAGCTGATCTTCATTGTCAAGTGAAAAATAGTTGGCAATTGAAGACTCGAGAGGGAAATGGGTTGGTGATGACACCGAGGAGATGATGACTCATGTTGTCAAAGACTTATATTGCCAGCGACTCACGTTGTCATGACTCAACGTTGTCAACGACTCAAAGTAGTGAACACCTCGCGTTGTCAAAGACTCAAAGTTGTCAACGACTCAAAGTTGTCAACGACTCACGTTGTCAGCGACTAAAAGTTGTGAACGACTCAACGTTCACAAGTCGTTGCCAATGACTCAACGTTGCCAACGACTTATGTTTTCAACGACTCACGTTGTCAACGACTTATGTTTTCAACGACTCACGTTGTCAAAGGCTTATGTTGTGAACGACGCACGTTGTCAAGACTCAAAGTTGTGAACTCACGTTGTCAAAGACTCCCGTTAACAACGATCGCTAGATGTTGTGCCGAAAGTTTTAGTAACCATAAGTCAAAAGACTCACGTTGCCAACGACTCAGTGTTGTTAACGTCTCACGTTGCCAATGACTCTACGTTAAGTCATTGGCAACGTGAGTCGTTAACAACACGTTGCTAATGACTCAACGTTATCAACGACCGCTAGATTTTGTGGCCAAAGTTTTAGTAACCACAAATCAGTCAGTCGTTGGCTCCATACAGGAAATACAGTGGATCGATAGATGGGATGGATAACTGTATGGTTACAGTAGATTACAATGAAGTGTATTTGGCCATGGAAATTTTCTTTTAACATTTTAGATAGATAGTCAGAAGTACAAAATTTATATATAAAAGGTTATTTGTAAGGAAAAATGT
>NC_061092.1:30684189-30689189 GCF_015104395.2 Macrobrachium nipponense | reverse complement strand
TAAGCCCTTGTGCATTTGAGGGATCAGTGTTGGACGCAAGTAATTTCTCTCTCTCTCTCTCTCTCTCTCTCTCTCTCTCTCTCTCTCTCTCTCGGATAAACTTGTCTTTTGTGATCCCTTCCTTATTTCGTATGGTGTTAGTCTCCCTGAGGATATCGTGCAATTCGAAATTCAAAAGTTAAAGCAAAGACGCAATACAATACTATCCTAAGACGGTTCTTTCATTTCAATAATTTACTTACACTCCTATCTGTTTATTAATTTGTTACCTTCTTGTTATTTCTTAATAAGTAAAATATCTTCTTTCTGCATTTCACGTTACCTCCTCTTACTTCTTTTAAGGAACGCCATATTCTTTGGAAGCTTGAATTTCAAGTCAGTGGACCCTGTGGGCTTGTTCCATATGAATAGGGTTCGTCTTCTGAATAATAATAATAATAATAATAATTAGTGTTGGGCCACTGCACTGAAGTCTTATTAATGTGTTCTGCCACTTGCTCTATCAACTTGATTAACTTTCCTTCAGTTTCTGTCGTTTGGCCTTATTCAATTTCCATCTCGTGAGTTATTAAAAAGGTCGAGATTTTACGAATTCTTGAACATCATATACTTTGGTATCTAGAATATATGGTCGATGGTGGCTTTCCATATGAATAGGTTTCATCTTCTGGGTAATAATAGTAATAATATTTTATTATAATTGTTATTATTATTATTATTATTATTATTATTATTATTATTATTATTATTATTATTATTATTATTGAATTGAGGAACCCGTGCAACGAGGCTATGATATTATCGAGAATAAAAGTCACAGTAGTGTTAAAAATATTCAAGTAATGGGGTAGAAATCACATTTTTAACCTTGCACATATTTTTAACACTACTATGGCTTTTGATTCTCATTATTATTATTATTATTATTATTATTATTATTATTATAAAGACGGATTTACATTTCAATCGCCCTTGAAGATGGGTCGGGGATATTGTTTGTTGAGATCATGCATCAGGCGAATGAAAACCTTTGGTAAATATCTAGAGACAGATTGCTTTTGTTAAAATCTTGAAGGGGGGAAATGTGATCTCTGTTATTGAAAACAGCGTAATGGAAATCTTGCAATAGTTACTGAAACGTTTTGGAAAAGGTTTTATGAAAATTATTAAAAAATTGCTTTGGGAAATTTGATTCAAGTTTTCGTCGAAACTTTTGAGGAAAATAGATAGGAATTTATTGAAATTTGCTTAGTGTTATTAAGTGCTTGTTTCATTGTATATATATATATAGATATATATATATATATATATATATATATATATATATATATATATATATATATCTATATATACACACACACACACACACACACACACACACACACATCATGATGGGTAACTTGATCACGAAGTATATAAACTGTGATGTTATGTATAAATAAAGGTTTTTGCCACGAAGGAAAAAAATGAAAAGCGAGATAGCCAAGCACTTTCGGTCTAGTTCGACCCTTTACGCATGGCCATCTGTTGAAAATTCGTTAGGAAGGTGGGGTGTACGATATATCCCCAACCTGGCGTCCAATATAGAGGCTGAAGAGTTTGTTCATAAGGAACCCTTAGGATCTAACTTCCTCTTCATGAGTGGTAGGTGGGTTGGGTACTGGGTGGGTGGGATGGGGTGTTAGTGGGAGGATGGGTTGGGAATATATGTTTAGGATTCCCAGTGGGGATGTTGGGTGTTTTCTGTTTTGATAATCTTTTATTTTGTTTTTATTTTTTAATAGTCTTGGGTTATTTGTATTTTAAATGTCTGTCTTAAGTGTAAGTAAAAGGATAGTAACTGGTGTTCTTGAGAGAGAGAGAGAGAGAGAGTATAAAAGTCTGGCCTCCGGGGTTCGAGATGTTATTGGAAAGTGTCAAGTCTGGAGGATACTGATCCCCATGGTATCTGGCAAACAGTTACAGCCTCCGGTCACAAATTCTCTCTCTCTCTCTCTCTCTCTCTCTCTCTCTCTCTCTCTCTCTCTCTCTCTCTCTCTCTGATGACAATCTTAAGGTGACACAACGCGACTGTCGAGGGCGAAGATTGAAAACCGACTTGATATCTCTCTCTCTCTCTCTCTCTCTCTTCTCTCTCTCTCTCTCTCTCTCTCCCCGAAGACGACGTCTGTGATGTGCATCTCCTCCTTGCGATGTGAAAATGTCACCTCACGTGGGCGACAGGATACTGTTGTTCTTCTGAAGTCATAATTCTATAGACAGCACAACGTGGGAGTAATACTCGAGTCTTGTTCAATCCGCTCGGGATGTTCTTGGAATTGAGCGAGTATGTTGAAGTGCGTTGTATATTGTGTGAATGTTTTTTTTTTTTTTTTTTTTTTTTTTTTTTTTTTTTTTTTTTTTTTTTTTTTTTTTTTATTATTTTTTTTTTTTTTTTTTTTTTTGGGGAGGGGGGGAGTGATTGACAGGTGATAGTTGACTGGTTAGGTCAACGATAGGTGACCAAGGCTCTACCACTACTATACTACTATTGTATGATAGTAATAATAATACATATACTGGCTCACTTTGGAATCAATCAAATCAGACACTATAGTTCTCAATACTGCTACTGCTTCTGCTGCTACTTTTAGTACTACCACTGCAATAATAATAATAATAATAATAATAATTAACTAATAATAATAATAATAAATAATTATGGCTCATTTTGGAATTGGCCGAACTAGACACTATAGTTATTACTACTACTATTACTATAATAATAATAATAATAATAATAATAATAATAATAATAATAATAATAATAATAATAATAATGTCCTGTTGATCGGAATCATCTGGCCTTGTTTATGTGATGATAGAAAACGAGAACTCTTAGAAAACGGGAAGAGCCCGAAGTCTCCCAAGAGAGGGGATGGAGAAAGAAAGGCGCATACCGCCCTTATTCCTCTCATCATTGACTTTTCAGCGGTTTCTGCTCGAGTGCATTCTTCATTCATTATTCATTATTTATTCATTCGTCCGTCATATAGCTTCGTGGAGAGCTTCTGAAGGGCTTCGCTCTCCTTTTTGAAGTATTTGAAGTGGTATCTTGCGTCTTGTGAAATCGGTACCTGAATGTCGTGTCTTTTATTTTATTTTATTTGTTTTTTACTTTTTTCGCTGATGTTTTATTCTGTCTGATAAGAATACTTTCTTGCCATATTGATTAGCTTTACTTTGGGTCTTTTAGTTTAAGGGAATATCGTGGCATATCGTTGTGGGTATGATTGTTTTTTAATGGTATTGTGGTAATATTTTCGCTTTATTTTTCAGGCTGTAATTTTTTTTCTGTACAAAGTAAATACACACTCGCGCAGTACCCTTATCTTTGTTTAATTATTTTTCAAGTCTGTTTTCTTTTTTCATCATAGCTTGAGTTTTACAAAGTATTCTTGTTTAAAAAATTATTGGTTAAATTTCGTAATTACAAAGGAGTTCCATAAGTAGCCAAGATTAAAAGAAAAATAATGGAAGCTTATATTTTGACGCAGGTACCCTTTAGGAAGGTCACCGGATTGATTAAAAAAGATAAAATAAATAACCACCAGGCTACAGTACCTATAAAAAAAATTCCCAGGATTGGTTTAGCATGAATTCCAAAAATTAGTAACCAGGCCAATAAGGATAAGTCTAATTATTGTCAATTATTCCTAGCGAGATTCATTTTGGCTTGGTAATTTCTATAGTAGCCCACAATAGGTTAAAATCCCACGCTGAATTTGCCAAAATATATCACTCAAACAAAGGAGCAAAGCTGTTTGTTAGGCTGACTTTTACTTATAGTCAGTAGAGCGATGTTACCAAAACTAATGGAATTATGAGAAAAAAAAGTTGCTTTGAAAGTAGAAGGTAAATTAACATTACGGTGATTTTGTGTATGTGCGCGCGTGCTAACGTATATATAGTGTACTCACGGTCTAGGTCCTAGACCATGAGTGTACTATGTCCGTCCCTGACAGTTGACGATTTCTTAAGCCAACCAGTCAGTCAACTACCTGATTGGGCCAAGATGAATGATCGACCTTGAAACCGTTCCCATCAATTATGATTAAACTTTCGTTTTCTCTGTCTTACGCCTTGAGGTGATAACGTACATTCGTACGCACGAATGCAAGGTCTAGACTCTAGAGAGTATAGACCTTGCACGAATGTATCTTCCAGCTACTTTCGTTTTTCGTGTGTAGAACGACCCGTGTCATAGTCGGAGTTTATTACTCTCTCTCTCTCTCTCTCTCTCTCTCTCTCTCTCTCTCTCTCTCTCTCTCTCAGTTCAGTCCGAATGTTTTTTCTTACGCCAAGCTGCAAAATTTTATTATTGCAAAGTACAGAAACGCCTTTTTTAAATTTAATGTATATTTATATGTGTGTTTATATATATATATATATATATATATATATATATATATATATATATATATAGATAGATAGATAGATAGATAGATAGATAGATAGATAGATAGATAGATAGATAGATAGATATCCTGGCAGGTTACGGACTTGCCGTAAGTAACCTCTTGTCCAAGTTGGAAAGACGGAAACAACACATTATTAATGCTTGTTTTTCCTTTCTCTTCCTCGCAGCCCCCAACACCCGCTACAAGATCTGGACGAAAGCCTACACCCAGCGGCACGAGGGCAAGTCCTCCGCGCCCGTCAACGTCGACACAGACTTCTCCGCCCCTGGGGCGCCCGTCATCTCCAACCTGACGTGCCAACCCGATGCCACCCTCTACCTGCAGTGGCTGAGGCCTGCGGTCCTCTACGGCACCGTCGACCTCTACTACATCTACTACAGGCCTGAAGATTCCTTCGAGTTCGAAGAGATTGCTGTCAATTCCGTCAACAACCGTCTGGAGCATAACGTGAGTCTTCTTTCGTTTTTTGGACGGGGATGGTAGGCGCCGTCAGTGCCCCTCATGTGGTACACTGTAGGCATTACTTCCGAAGGTTTCTTT
>NC_061092.1:30664189-30676689 GCF_015104395.2 Macrobrachium nipponense | reverse complement strand
GAACTTGAATATCTTTTGTGTAGACATCAATTTGCTTGATTCTGGAACGGACCCTGCCTGACCTCTCTTCTCCTTTTGGGGATCGTTGGTAGGAAAAGTGTCTTCGAAAAAGGAATTTTTATTTTACTTTTTATTCATTTTTGGGGGGCGTCCTTATTTTTTAGGTTGTGGCCTCACGGTTCCTATGGACCAGACATGACAAGGAGTCTTCTTGTACGAGTATCTTGTTTTACATCAATTTGAATTTTTTTTATCACGCTCAGATTATTATTATTATTATTATTATTATTATTATTATTATTATTATTACACTCATAAGGTAGGCGGAAGATTCTTTCTTACACACACACACACACACACACACACACACACACCACCACACACATTATATATATATATATATATATATATATATATATATATATATATATAATATATATATATATATATCAGTTCGAAAATTTGACCATGGCATGAAGTGTAAGATTATATTTTCTTCCCCATATTTTTCTGCTTCCATCGTAATATATTTCTCTATGGTGGTTTTTTTTAGGTTTGCATTATCACCAATCCTAATTCCTTTTTACAAACATCAACATTTTTTTTTTATTATATTGGTAGTGGTTTAATAATAGAAGGTATCATAACTGCGAAGAAAAGCATATCTTGTTTACGAGGAGTTTATAAGTAGTTTTAGAGAGAGAGAGAGAGAGAGAGAGAGAGAGAGACGTTGTTATGTGAAAAAATCAGAGAGAGAGAGAGAGAATCGTTTTCATACGAACCATAGTTTTAAAGAAATTCACTAGACCAAAGTGTACCAAAATTTGAGTTAGATTTTGATTGTTTCAACATCATGCGAGTTAATTTACCAATCAGTCCACCAATCAATAAGACCTAATCAATTGTTCTCCTTGAAGTCATTTGCGTTCACGCACACAGAAGTCTTCAGTATAGAATGACCTTTCACCCTTGATCTATAGTTTGAACCTTGACCTTCTTCAGGAAGTTGCATCTTGAAAGACGTAGACGTGGACTTTTTTTTCAGTGTAATGCTCTTATCAAGTTATTTTCTTGTTTTTATTTCTTTCCAATTTTTTCATAAAGTGTTTTAGTTATGTATATTTTTTGTAGACGTTTGCTTTTTAGTGTAATGCTTTTATCAATTTAATTCTTGATTTATTTCTGTCCAGTTTGCATAATGTTTATATTTTTTTGGCAATATTGTCTTTTTAGTGTAATTCTTTTATCAATCATTTTTTATTTATTACTTTAAAGTGCTTTTATAATTTTTTTTATGTTTAGTTTTATTTTTATTTTGTTTAGTTTTCGTTACCTGCACTGCTAGACTGCACTAATCTGCTAAGTGTACACACACACACACACACACACACACACACACACACACACACACACACACACACACACACACACACACATATCAATATTTGGATGTATTGAGAGATCGCCTTTAGTCCTTCCTCAATTGCTTTTGCAGTTGCCTTTTGTAGCTGACTGCAGTTACGAAGACTCGTTTCTTACTTAACATTTAGCATTGCGGGGAATATGGCCATCATTAATTCTGTTGTTCCAGGTGACCTTTGGTGACCTTTCTTGGATAACATTTTGCCTGACCTTTCGCGATTTTGGCCGTGGAGTTCTTGGTATTGCTGAGGTGATTGCACAATATAAAAGAAGGGGCGTTAATTATTATTATTATTATTATTATTATTATTATTATTATTATTATTATTATTATTATTATTATTATTATTACCTTCTGTTACTTCGTTCTAATGAACACCATATTCTTTGGAAGCTTGAATTTCAAGCGATCTGAATAATAATAATAATAATAATAATAATAATAATAATAATAATAATAATAATAATAATAATAATAAAAAATCCTCATAGTTGCACGAGTCTTCAAATGGAGAAACAACTCCACAGTTATGTGAATGTTCATATGTTTTAAGTTTAAAAACAGCAAGGATAGCTTTCGGGAATCTATTCGGTTCCCCTTATCAAGGGAAACCGAAGAGATTCCCGAAAGCTATCCTTGCTGTTTTTAAATTTAAAATACATATATACATTTACATCACTGTGGAGTTGTTTCTCCAACAGTAATATTATTATATTATTATTATTATTATTATTATTATTATTATTATTATTATTATTATTATTATTATTATTATTATTATTTTGTCTGTCTTTTCAATTTGTCGTTTATAATTCCATTGTATTCTTTATGTGGGCTACTAGATTGTGGCATTGTGCAGAACTTATTGCTCGTAATTGATTTATTTTTCTCTCTAATACACCCTAGTATAATTCACGAGTGGCGACGGTGTTTCAGGTCGGTATAGCATATTAACTAGTTTACGAATTGCATGTCATGTTAAACGTTGTTTTCGAAGCTTGTAATTATGTTAGTTGTATTTGCCTTACTACGTAAACTATAGGCAGGTGTGACTATTTATTACGTGACGGTCATATACCGTATGGGAGGGTAGTGCTGTCAGTGCACCTCAGGGGTGAACTGTAGGCATTACTAATGGTTCTGTGCAGCGTACCTTCGGCCCCTAGCTGCAACCCCTCTCTTTCTTTTTACTGTAACTCCATTCATATTATCTTTCTTCCATCTTGCTATTCACCCTCTCCTAACTATTATTTCAAGATACAACAGGAGAAAAACCTCGCGTTACACCTTTCAAACCCCTACTCTCAATTTTCTTTTCAGCGCTGCATGGCCTCACTGGTCCCAGTGCTTGGCCTTTGGCCTGAATTCCATACTCCATAACATTCCTTGGGATGGTTTTCTAATTGCCTTCAGTTTGAGGAATGTTTGATGGCACGTAACTGAGGCCGATCGGTAATTCGTTATAAATCTCACCAGTCTATAAAGAGTCATTTAATTGGTTTGTCGTTTTGTTTCTCCCTCCCTATAGCAAGTGGCACTTTAGCTACCGAATTCTGGGTCACAGGAGTTCTGTACAGGGCCACTTGACCCGCATATCTGGGTCTTAGGCGTCTCGTCCTAATTGTCAAGTGGACCTAATTGGTCTTGAATATACTCTTGACTTTCGTATGGTTTTTAAAAAAAAATAATTTTGCGACATTGCTTAGATACGAATAACGAAACCTTACGAAACCCAGGTTGTATTGAAAAAAAAAAATTATTTGTACTCTGCAGAAAACGAAACAATCAAACGTCTCTTGCAAATGAATGGGGGGTTGGGGGAGGGGGGCGGGGGTTTTGTTGTAAACGTGCTCCTCCTCCGTTGCGTTTTTTTTTTTAATTTTCCTTGAGTGAATGAATGAAGTCTTCAGTTATTGTGTGTACATGGAGAAGTTTTTTTCCCCTCTCTCTCTCTCTCTCTCGTCTCTCTCTCTCTCTCTCTCTTCTCTTTCTCAGAATGGAGGAACTCTTAAGTTTATTGTCTGAACTCGAGAACTTTAATTTCTCTCTCTCTCTCTCTCTCTCTCTCCTCTCCTTCTCTCTCTCAATCTCTCTCTCTTCTTCTCAAGAATGAATGAAGTCTTAAGTTATTGTCTGAACTTGAAGAACAGTATTTTTGGTCTCTCTCTCTCTCTCTCTCTCTCTCTCTCTCTCTCTCCTCTCTCAAGGTAAACACTTTCCTCTTTGATCACGATCGCAGAATGAGAACGTATAGTGGTCGGGTGGGAGGGAAAAGCTTTTAAAGCTGCCTTGCCGAAATGGAAAGGTTATACCTTCCTTGCCTTCCCCTCCCTCCCCCTCCCTCCCCCTCCCTCCCCTTCCCTCCCTACCTTGCTCTTTACTCCTCCACCCTCCCACCTCACCCCCCTTTCTCTGACTCAGACTTGGGGTTAATCTGGGGAATGCGTACCTGGGCAATATTTCTCCTGGGCTAGACCTAAGATGCTATTTTGTTTGATTTTACTTCGGCTTTAGGGTTTTACTGCGTTCTGATTGCCCTTTTTCTTTTTTCTTTTTTTAATTGTCATTTCGAGTCTCTCTCTCTCTCTCTCTCTCTCTCTCTCTCTCCTCTCTCTCTCTCTCTCATATATATATATATATATATATATATATATATATATATATATATATATATATTTATATTATATATAATTTATGTAATTTGGTTTTTTCTTATTCATTTTCAATGATTAGATGATATGCAATTGGGAAATCGTTCACTCCTATAGAGAATAATCATCTATATAATGATAAAAAACAGGATGTAAAATTGATTCTAAACTATGGTGACAGCTGTAGAGGAATGTAAAATACGTGAAGTTGAGGGTTGTGGAAATGAAACGAAAGATTGGATTTTTTTTTTTTTTTTTTTTTTGAAGGCGTGTGGTGATGGTAGTGGAATTGTGTGAAATGGACAAAGAGGCAAACATCAGAGCAAAAAGGGCATCAATATTCATACCCCTGGAAGTTGGTGAAAAATTCCATAGTGGTTTAAATGTAATTGTATATTAGAAATTTACGTATGTACAAACGTGTGTATACTATACTTCTAAGCTATGTTTAATGTTAAAGCATTGTTGATTTTTTCACCATTTTAGTGACTCATGATACTATAAGATTTTTATGACTAATAATAATAATAATAATAATAATAATAATAATAATAATAATAATAATAATAATGAATAAGGAAAGAGAAAATACAGAAAATGAAAATGTTTATCCGTAGCACTTGTCAGTAATGATAATAATAATAATAATAATAATAATAATAATAATAATAATAATAATAATATTTAAAATAACACAAAAAGTATTATAATTGCAATCGCCGATTTTCAATAAAGCAGTGTTAATTGTAATGACCCCAGGGGCCATCAACGGTTTTTTGATGACAGCCGTAATGGAACGCTTTGATTTTAGTTATTGCCTCTTCGTTTCTTGTTATAGTTCATCATGCACTTTGACCTCAGGTTGCACGGGCGAACGGGGGCCTATTTTTGTGCCCGTAATAGATGGCAACGTACCCTGTGTTATTGGCGTTGGCGATTGTTTTTTCTGTTTGACGAAGTGAAGCGTTAATGTAATAAACCACTACGTATTTTTCTCTACTGGATAGTTAATTTTTTTTATTAATGAAACTACAATTCACTTAATGTAAGTTCTTTTTTACAGTTTAAAGTTTTTATTAATGAAACTGCTATTCACTTTGTAAGTTTTCTTGGATAATTTAAGTTTTTTCATTGAAACTGCAATTCGCTTAGCTTATGGATTTTTTGCTATTTTTCCCTGACAGTTTAAATAAAACTACTATTCACTTAATTTAAGTTTTTTCCATTTATTGAACAGTTTCAGTTTTTTCATGAAACTGCGATTCACATAAAGGAAGCTTTTTTGTTTAAAGTTGAAGTTATTTTTCCATTATTTAATGAAACTACGATTCGCATGATACGAGTTTTTTTTTATTATTATTTCTAGATAGATACTTGCATACCTTCTTTTATTATTGTTTCCTTGTTTAAGTTAGAAACTAGTCGGGGAGGAAGTTTGATTTGAAAAGCAAGTTTTTCTCACACCTTTAACATTGAATGTGGAGCCTGTATATGTGAATAAATGTAGAGATTAAAGGTTGGTGTAATATTGAAGGGAAAAAATTCTGACTAACAAACGGCATTCGTTCCTTTCTTTTAAGAAGAAAACATTTAAAAGTTCATTATGTGATTGGATGTGTTATTTAAAAAAAATAGAGAGAGAGAGAGAGAGAGAGAGAGAGAGAGAGAGAGAGAGAGAGAGAGAGAGAGAGTTAATTGGTAGTAATTCAGGTGCCTTAAATAACAGTTTGAGGATAATAGATCACCAAAGCATCACATGAATTCACAACTTTTCTTAGGAAACCGAGTGGATATTATGCGTGGAATAAGTTCCAATATTGCATCCTAAAAGGAATTAATATTGAGACTTTAATAGAACAAAATTTTTGTAATGTCCTTTTTAAGCAACAACCCCGCACTTGACTGTAACTATTTCTGCTTAACTTTGTTGTTGTTGGGAGGGTAGGAAAGGTATATGGAGGAACCTAAAAAGGTCTGAAAAAGGTGTTTTGCGTTGAGTTAAAGATACAGGAATTTTAGGGTCGGCTATTTATGATTCATTTATTGGAATGAAAATGTACAACATAAGTAATGTACATGTTAAGCAGTACAGAAAAATAATTTCTAATGAAATATAGCGTATTCATTTTAATTTTCGTTGGTGAAACAAGGCTCTTTGTGACCATAGATTTTTGCACATTTCAATTTATGTTAAAAGTTAGGAGTATGTTTACAGCTTATGTGTGAGGGGAAAATCTTGCACGAATCTCAAGTAAGCTGGAGGTCGGATCACACCTTGTTATTCCATTTACGTTTACAACATTTGGGTTGGTACAATGATTTACGTATTCCATTTAAGTTTACATTTGGGTTTTTACAGTGATTTACAGGTATGTATCAGTATTAGTAGGTTTCGAGAGAACAGTAGGACCCCTTCAGATATTAGAGATATTTTTAGACCTGTTTTATATATATATATATATTATATATATATATATATATATATATATATATATATATATATATAATTATTGGAATTATATATAGATATATATATTATTATTATATATTTATATATATATTATAATTATATATTATTATATAAAAGAATATTATTTATGAACCGTTGAACGTTATTCCAGTTAATATTTACAAAACTTGGGCTGGCATATTGAATAGTTATGAAAAAAATAACACCTGACCCCTTCAGATATCTGGAACCTTTTTTTTTTTCCATACCACTGAATATTATTCCAGTTGATATGTTTACAATAATTCGGTTGGTATAGTAATTCCCAAGTATTCGTACTTATCCAAGTAGTAATCTGCTCAGTGGTCTGGTTAAACTATTTAAATAATATATTGATAATAATAGCTAGCCAATTAAATCCTTTATTAATTTTTTATTTTGTTTAGACCGTGGTATATTATTCCAGCTACGTTTACAACATTTAGGTTAGTATGTGATTTACATTTATTCTTATTTATCTGATAAAAAAAAAAAGGTACAACTTCAAATATTTTAGCCATTTCAGCCATTTTTTCAAAGGGGTCTGAATGTGATTGCCCATGACAAATGGTGTACGGTTTCCATCCCCTAGGAATGGAAAGGGATTCAAGTTTTTGCTCTCCCCCTTTGTTGTGGCTTTGAGGCCAAGGGGGGGGGGAAGGGGGAAAGGGAGAAGGACGCTGCTGAGGGAGATTTGTTGATAAGGAATTTTTTGGCTGGTGATGTAGAAAGGACATGACATCGACGACGACCTGGCTGGGCCTTGAGTAGAGCAACAAGAACAACAACACTCTCTCTCTCTCTCTCTCTCTCTCTCTCTCTCTCTCTCTCTCTCTCTCAGTTTTTCTCCTTTTTCTCTCTCTCTCTCTCTTTCTCTACAGGAAGACCCATCTGGATATGCTGTTGACCCTTGACCCCTCCCAGTCATCTCCTTTCCCTCTCCCCCCTTCTCTCCCATCCTCCTCTCCTCTCCCTCTCCCCTCCCTCCCCTCCCCTCCCCTCACCCCTCACCCCACACCCACCCCACCCCACCCCACCCCACCCCACCCAACCCTCTTCCGCCATCCATCTCCTTCCATAAGTCCTAATCCTCCAACCTCCTCCCCCTCCCTCCGCCTACTCCCGCACCTGCGCCTGCCTCGTTTCAGCATACGATTCCTCCTTCCCCCATCCCCTCCCCTTCCCCCGTTATTCTTTTCCCTCCCTCCTCCTCCTCCTCCTCCTGCAATATCCAGCTTCCTTTCTCTGTCTCTCTTCTCCCACAGCGAGACAATTGTGTGCACGTGTCGGAGAGAGAGAGAGAGAGAGAGAGAGAGAGAGAGAGAGAGAGAGAGAGAGAGAGAGATGATGTTTTATATGCACAGTAAGAGATTTACAAGAAAAGAAATTAACCTCTGGTGTTTTCGAATATACGAATGATTTCATATACGCATAAGCATACATGAATTAATTTATGTACCTAATAATGGATACCAGTGAGAGAGAGAGAGAGAGAGAGAGAGAGAGAGAGAGAGAGAGAGAGAGAGTTTATAAATAAATTAAAAATATATACAAGACAAAATAAAGCAGCCTATAGTGTTTTTGAATACACGAATTTATTCATATACGTTTAAGAATATAAGAGTGAATTTATGCCCACCAATTTGTCAAAGACTTTGGCAGTGGCCTCAAATAGATTTAACATTAACAAATCTAACGAAGTGTTGGAGGCAAAAAGGAATTCGACAGGATATCGGCGATCTGTGAAACAGGATTGAATTTCCTTGTGGAACGGGAGGAAGCTCTCAAGGTTATCATTTTTTTTGCTCTCTCTTTTTCTTTAATTTTTTTTTCTTTTTTGCGTGCCAAAGAATTGAACCCTACTTTTCAAAGCTTTAAGACATTCACTGGACATAGCTCTTATATACCTGGTAGGCTAAAGATATTAAAGAGAGAGAGAGAGAACAATGTATGTATATACATGAAAACGTGAGGGGAGAGCCCCGACGAGATAGTTACTCCCCACTGAGCAGAACCTATTTAAGAAAATATTCATCAGATATTCTCAGTTGGCTTAAAGATGCTCTCTCTCTCTTCTCTCTCCTCTCTCTCTCTAAGTCGGACTTGAAGAAAACTTTTTTTTTACTGTTTGGGGTCAATATATAAATCTATTATCTTATATATAATAAATATATGCATATATATATAAAAGAATGGTTAGGAATTTCATTTTACTGTTTGTTTCCATAATATAAAAAAAAACTGGTTAGCCAGCTTTATTTTAATTTGTTTCTTTAATGTATAAAGAAAAAACTGGTTAGCCAACTGTATTTAATAGTTTATTCCTTTAATATAAAAAAATTCCTTAATATTACAGAAAAAACTGCTTAGCCAGCTTTATTGTACAGTTTGTACCCTCAACATGCAAATAAAAAATAGAAAAAAAAATGATTTGGACGATAATAGATCTGAAACCTTAGATCGCCGTAACATTTAATAGTAAAGTACTAGTAGTATCGATTAGGGGCCGAGATGGGAAAAAGTCAAGTGTGACGTCACGAGATGCCTGTTATTTTATGCCGCCGTGAGTTCGTATGTACGAGACAGCCCGCCGCGTTTGATGAGTCTTGAGATGAGATTTTCACAATGCAGAATCCTGAGAGAAGCATTTTTACCTCTCTCTCTCTCTCTCTCTCTCTCTCTCTCTCTCTCTCTCTCTCTCTCTCTCTGAGATCATGACTGCGGTAAGAATACTATTCCCCTGCGTGTTTCTTATTACATTTTTTAGAACATTCTCTCTCTCTCTCTCTCTCTCTCTCTCTCTCTCTCTCTCTCCTGTGTGTGTGTGTGTGTGTGTGTGTGTGATAAAAAAAATAATACTAAGATAAACAGTAGAAGATAAAAAAGACCCTTATTTTTCGGGGGAAGTATCTCGCGTTCTTTCAGCTAATAACATTTTCGAAAGTACAAAGTAGCATTGTTTATGCAATAGAGTATTGCTAGCAAATTCGAAATAGTTTTTTTTTTATAGATAATGTTCGTATGTAGCCTAACTACCAAACAAGAACCGTTATTTCACACACACACACACACCATTTTCAGAAGCAAAAAAAAAACTATTTTGTTAAATAGTCATTTGTCTTAAACAACGTTGTTTTGTGTGGAAAACTTCATTTACTCCCGGCATTAAAAGAAAATAATCAATAAATGTGATTTTTTCCTCGTTTCCTTGTTGCCTTAAAGAATGTAGGTCTATTGGAATGTTATTAAGCTGTTTAAAATGAGAAAATTAATAATAATAATAATAATAATAATAATAATAATAATAATAATAATAATGCATAAAATCCATTTTAGTGTAAGAAGCACATATCATTCTTTCTTCTTCTGATGATGATGGTGATAATAATAATGAGTAAAATCTGTTTGGTGTAATATAGATATTTTTAATAATATAGTAATAATAATAATAATAATAATAATAATAATAATAATAATAATAATAATAATATAAACACGACCACTACAGGAATGTTATCGAGTTAGAAAGATATTTACGGAAAGTTTAGGAAAAAAAAATAACTACAAACTTAGTTTGACATTTGAAACTTGAGCGAAGGAATTCGAAATTGATCCACTACAACTACTATTGACAGGTGTAACCTTTTTGGGAGATGCTGTAATGCCACTGGTGGGCGAGTCTTTTGATTTCTCCACCAGCTTTTGAGTCATTCATTGATTCACGTATATGTCAGCTTCCCTGATGGGCAGTTTTTTTTTTTTTTTTTTTTTTTTTTTTTTTCTAAATCTTGCTTCCACCTGTGCTACGTCAATTCATCTGGAAGTTTTCTTTTTTTTTTTTATCTTCTTGAAGGTTTTTTTCGCTTAATCGTACTCCACCTGTGACGCCAATTCATCTGGAAGTTTTTTATTTTTTTATCTTGAAGGTTTTTTTTTCGCTTAATCTTACTCCACCTGTGATACGTCAACTCCTCTGGAAGTGTGTATGCTTTTTTAATCCGTTTGTTTTTCTTATCGCCTGTGATACGTCAGTCCATTTGGAAACGTATTTTTTTTAATTTTAATTTTCATCTTAGTTCACTGTAAGACGTCAACCTTCTGGAAAAGTTTATTTTCATTTTTTCATTAGTTCACATGAGTGATATATCAACTCCCCCGGAAATTTTTTTTTATAATCCGTGAATTTTTATCTTACTCCACCTGAGTAATATGTCAACTCCCCTAAAAAAAAAAAAAAAGATCATTTTTTTATAATCTCAGTTGTTTTTTTTACTTTAACAGAGTGATACTTCAACTGCTCTAGATTTTTTTTTTTTTTTTTTGTGTGTGTGTGTGTGTGTCGTGGAAGGAAGTCACCCCATTTATCGCCAACGGTTGGCTATGAAGGAGAGGGCATGGAAATCGGTGGGATGGGATGTAGGTGTGGTGTGGGTGGAGGGGGGAGGGGGAAGCTGTTTGATTGGGAGGGGCGTTAGCCCACTTCCTCTATTTATTATTATTTTTCCAGAAAAAAAACCCATTGGGTGGGGGGTGGGCGGCATCCCAGCCCGATCCGCCCTCCCCAATCCTCTTCTCTCTCCTAATTTCAGGTCTTTGTTATTTTGTTGTTTAGTCATGGTGTTTGCAGTACAAATACACACACACACACACACACACACACATATATATATATATATATATATATATATATATATATATATATATATCTCTGTGTGTGTGTGTGTAATATTAAATTTTATACACGCTGTGTACTACCTTTTCCCCTTAGTAGGTAGGATGAGAGCCTCCAGTGCCCAAACGTTCTTTTGGCATGGGGTTGCAAGCCCCGCACATTTTATCCTTCTTCCCAGTTACCACAAGCATTCATGTTACGTAACAAACTCTTTTAACTCCACTTTATTCTGTGTTACTTTGATATGATTCTTATTTCTTCTTCTTCTTCTCTCTCTCTCTCTCTCTCTCTCTCTCTCTCTCTCTCTCTCTCTCTCTCTTCTCTCTCTAGGGTTTTTACGTGACGTGATTGAGTCGTAGTTCCCACAGATCATCTATCAGAATTTAATGGCTTTTGTTCTCAACTCCAAATAAATATATTATAATTGTTTCTTTTCTTTATTTATGCATATATCTAGAGATGGTTTTCAAAACAATTACTCACACACATACACACAGAAAAAAATGAACCAGTCTCTGTCCATGTAGTTTATTAATTTTAGGACATTAGTGCCATTAATTTACTAACAGCATGTGCCTCTTGTAATCCGTATCTCCTTCCTTGATGCTTGTGCGCGCACGCGCGTTCATTTACGTCAGATTAGGAAATAACAGTGTACATTTATATTTTATTAATTTCCATTTTATATTTTTTCCTCGTATATGGGTTTTTGCTGAACTAGAATAATATTTTTTTAAATTAAAACTTAACAAATTACCAAACAGGTAAGAAGGCCAGGTGCACTGCTTTGTGTTGGGAATATACAGGGCTTATTCAGGTACACCTGAAACGGCGCATGCGCGGGACTACCACGCTACCCAGCTGGTTTAGAAAAGTTAATTACAACGCGTACTGTAATTCCGTTCTGATTACAATTGTGGGTCGACTCATCCTGTACCCACTCCTGTCATTTCCCTCACCCCCCCCCCCTTGCCACACACACACACACACACACACACACACACACATTGCGTGAAAATGCTAGGGTACCCACGTGCGAGTGCAGGAGTGGGACCTGTTTAAGGTCAGTGGGCCATTTTGAGAATGATGCCCTGGGGTACGGAGATGAGAGAGAGAGAGAGAGAGAGAGAGAGAGAGAGAGAGAGAGAGAGATCGAACTTCCGTTGTCTAACATCATTAACAGCCAGGTCCCTTCTTCTCAGATTCATCCTCTCTCTCTCTCTCTCTCTCTCTCTCTCTCTCTCTCTCTCTCTCAATAATGACCTC